>NW_004446488.1:3126-4166 GCF_000243295.1 Trichechus manatus latirostris | reverse complement strand
ACTTTACAGTCATTGTGTGAAAGCCACAGAGAAGATATGAAGGCAAATACTCTTCCCCTTGCTTTTCTTTCATTATGCAAAAATAAGAAGGAAAAATGGCTTGGGAAGAAGAGACAAAGTGAAGCTTCACCTTGAATAGGCTCAAGTGGTGTGATCCCAAAGTGCTTGCCAATGCTTCTTTCGCATAGAAACCTTCTGGAGAGTCCCATGTCCACATTCTCTGGAGGCTCATATCTCTTCCTCCAAGGGATGCTCATGCATGTATCTAGGAAGCTCCAGATCAATTAGGTGGAAACGGTGAAAAAAAGGCAAGACTAAGAGTGATATGACATCAAGGTCTTTGCTAAATAAAATAGTGCTTTCTGACTAACTGAGCAACGTGACTTCCTATGAACTGCTGAGTCATTCTTACCTCTTTAAAGAAAGGATGTAAAGACTTTTAAAGGTGAACCAGTTAAATTATAACTGGAACATCCTGCTACCGTGCCTATTTTTTGCAAGAACATATATTTTAAACAAAGACTGGTCAGATATATGACCCTGTGAGTTACTGAAAAATAGTTTCCGAAATAAACTACCCGGAATTTAAAAACTGAGTAGGAAAACGGTGAGAAGAGTCCTTGGCATGTCTTAGAACTCTTACAGAACTTAGTTCTGCGATGCACTGAATTTTGCACACAAATGTGGCTGGCCCTGATTCTGCAGTTGGTTCCTTTCAGATAAGAGTTTGCTCCTTAGAATTTTTTTTCCCTCTGTTTATCATATTTCAAAAACTGTTTATTTCCATGCTCTGAAAAACGGTAATGTGGCCAAGTTAGTACTCTATTTGTATTTGCAAGATATGGAGTGAGACTATTATAAAGTGTGGAAGGGGAATTATTTGCCTGTGATAACATGCATAAATTTAGTAGATTTTTGATTGATAACAATGTCCTGCCTGGTGAGGAAGGGACACAAGGGAAATGCATGCAGCCCTGGCATACACAGTACTATGTCCAACTACATAATGCCAGCTAATCATGGTGTCAAATGGAAAAAAA
>NW_004446488.1:0-1110 GCF_000243295.1 Trichechus manatus latirostris | reverse complement strand
TTGCCTCCTAAATGCCTTTCAAATCCACTGGGTTTTCTTTATGGTTATCAAAACTTTCCTGACCCTCAAACTGGCAACAGCAACTTGAAAGGTTAGATAGGAAACCTAGGGGATAGTGAGTTGATGTTAATGGAGGAAGGACAATTTAGAGGGTTAGAATGGTTGTACAACTTGAAGAAATGTAATTAATGTCACTGAATTATACATGTAGAAATTACTAAATTGGTGTATGTTCTGCTGTGTATACATCTACTCACTTATCACCATGGTTAGGTTCCAATGTACAGGTCATTATGCAAAAATCGGAGATATGCAAAAATACTCACGATTTCCTGTCCTGACCTCCCCTACCCATCAGCCGTCCCAGATGGGCAGCTGCAACCCCCCTGTACCTGTGGCAGTCACAGGCTCGCCCTCGCTCTGCTCACCAGAATCCGAAACCATGCAGTGGGCTGCTGGCCAGGCGTCCTCAGCTGCCTGGCATCCCAGCTTGGGCTCCGAGGTGCACTCGGTGTGGGAAGTGGGGCAGCGTGGGCTGGGCAGTATGCAGTGGCCTGGGCCAGGGGGCAGCTCCACAGAGGCAAGCACCACCTGCTGCCTGTGCCCTGCTCCCAGCACCTACTGACCAGGCCTGCACGGGAGGTGAGCCATGCTGGAAGAGAGCCTGGAGAGGGGAGAAGAGGCTAGAGCTGGGAGGAGTAAGAGCTTCATGCATCCCGCGGGTTCCAGACTGAAGTAAAACATTGCGGGGGCACGTTGCTCCTCCCTCCATGCACCCTGGACAACCTGTGCACGGCGGGTGTGCAGGTTGGCAGAGTTGTTAAGCACAAAATAGTTGAATAGTAGATTTTTCACTATTGTTGTAAATGTGAAATGTTGGAAATGAGATAGTTGTTAAGTGAGGAGTAGGTGTATTTTCAACAAGAAAATGAATAAAATCAATTATTGTAAAAAATACCTTTCCTGACCCAAACTATTATTAACTCCCTCCTAGAGAACTTCAGTGACCTCCCACAGTGGACTCTCTGCATCTGGACCTCTCCATCCCCTCCCTCTCCCATTCTCCACAACCCAGTCAGAGTGTGCATCTCTCAAAGTTACCCTGCCCAT
>NW_004446487.1:2856-4053 GCF_000243295.1 Trichechus manatus latirostris | reverse complement strand
GTGAGGCTGCTTTCTCGTATCCCATTTGCTTGTCTCCAATAGGAGCCCAAGATGGCGGATCCGCGATGCGTTAGCTGGTAGGGAACCTCTGCATGAATCTCTCTCTTCGCTCTCCGTTCTCTGTCAGTTTTCTCACTCCATTTGGTGCTTGGCTGAGTTCTTTATCTCTTCAATTGATGTTTTAGGGTTCAGGATTGTTGTATTCTCTGTTCAGCTTAGTTTTTCGGATCTTTGCTTTGGGGGGACGGCGCGGTGCTTCTGCCTAGAGTGCCATTTTGCCGGCTGTTAACCATTTTTTTAATAATTTATTTATTTTTTATTGTTCTGGTTAAATGAAGTTTACATTTCAAGTTAGTCTCCCATACAAAATTTTATACATACAATATTATGTGACCCTAATCACTCACCCCATTCTGTGACAGCGCACTCCTCCTTTCCGCCCCTGATTCCCCATGACCACTTAACCATCTCCTAACACTCACTGCCTTCGGATCTCACCTCTGGACAGAAGCTGCCCCTTTGGTCTCTTGTATCTACTTGACTAAGAGGTACACTCTTCATGAGTATAACTTTATGTCTCTCAGTCCAGTACAATCCCTGTCTGAAGAGTTGGCCTCGGAAATGATTTTAGTTCTGGGCTGACAGAGTCCAGGCGCCATGCTTTCCGGGGTACCTTCAGTCTCAGACCATTAAGTCTGGTCTTCTTACTAGAATTTGAGTTCTGCACTCCATCTTTCTGCTGCTCCATGAGAGACTCTCTGTTGTGTTCCCTGTCAGGACGGTCATTGGTAGTAGCCAGGCACCATCTAGTTCTTCTGCTCTCACGCTGATGAAGTCTCTGGTTTACGTGGCCCTTTCTGTCTCTTGGGCTAATACTTTCCTTGTGTCTTTGGAGTTCTTCGTTCTCCTGTACTCCAGGTGGTTGGGAACAATTGATGCATCTTAGATGGCACTTTGCAAGCTTTTAAGACCCCAGATGCCACTCACCAAAGTAGGATGCAGAACGTTATATTAAAGAGCTTTGTTATGCCAATTGACCTAGATGTCCCCTGAAAGCATGGTCCCCAGACCCCTTCTCCTGCTACTCTGTCCCTCAAAGTGTTTGATTGCATTCAGGAAACTTCTTAGCTTTGGTTTAGTCCAGTTGTGCTGACTTCCCCTGTAGTGTGTGCTGTCCTTCCCTTCGCCTGAGACGAT
>NW_004446487.1:0-1093 GCF_000243295.1 Trichechus manatus latirostris | reverse complement strand
TGTTTCCTAAACTTTGCTGAAATCTTCTATTAGTTCCAGTAGTTTTCTTGTGGATTCTTTGGGGTTTTCTGTGTATAAGATCATATCATCTGCCAATAGAGATACTTTGACTTCTTCCCCACCAATTTGGATGAACTTTGTTTCTTTTTTTAGCCTAATTGCTCTGGCTAGGACCTCCAGCACAATGTTGAATAAGAGTGGTGATAGAAGGCATCTTTGTCTGGTTCCCGTTCTCAAGGGGAATGCTTTCAAAGTCTCTCCATTTAGGATGATGTCGGCTGTTGGCTTTGTATAAATGTCCTTAATTATATTGAGGAATTTCCCTTCTATCCCTATTTTATTGAAAGTTTTTATCATGACTGCGTGTTGGACTTTGTTGAATGCCTTTTCTGCATTGATTGATAAGATCATGTGGTTCTTGTCTTTGTTTTATTTATGTGATGGATTACATTGATTGTTTTTCTAATATTCAACCATCTCTGCATACCTGGTATAAATCCCACTTGGTCAAGGTGAATTATTTTTTTGATATGTTGCTGAATTCTATTGACTAGAATTTTGTTGAGGATTTTTGCGTCAATGTTCATGAGGGATTTTGGTCTGTAAGTTTCTTTTTTTGTGGTGTATTTACCTGGTTTTGGTATCAAGGTTATGCTGGCTTCATAGAATGAGTTTGCGGGTATTCCATCGTTTTCCATGCTCTGAAATACCTTTAGTAGAAGTGGTGTTATCTCTTCTCTGGAAGTTTGGTGGAATTCTCCAGTGAAGCCATCCGGGCCAGGGCTTTTTTTTTTTGTTGGGAGTTTTTTAATTACCTTTTCAATCTCTTCTTTTATTATGGGTTTATTTAGTTGTTCTACCTCTTTCTGTGTTAATTTAGGTAGGTTATGGGTTCTAGAAATTTGTCCATTTCCTCAAGGTTTTCAAATTTTTAGAGTACAATTTTTCATAGTAATCTGTTATTATTCTTTTAATTTCAGTTGGGTCTGTTATGATATCACCCATCTCATTTCTTATACGGGTTATCTGCTTCCTCTCCTGTTTTACTTTTGTCATTTTTGCCAATGGTTTATCAATTTTGCTGATCTTTTCA
>NW_004446486.1:2647-4166 GCF_000243295.1 Trichechus manatus latirostris | reverse complement strand
TGGCAAAGGAGACAATTAGCTACACATACCATATCCTCCTCCTATTCCTGACTCTCCTTCTTCCTCTGTTGTTCCAGGTGAATAGAGAGCAATTGTTGTGCTGTGGATGGCCACTTGCAAGCTTTTAAGACCCCAGGCACTACACAATGAACTAGGAGGTAGAACAGGAGCACTGAACGTGTTACTAGGCCAATTTACTGGGATGTCTCATGAAACCAAAACTCTAAACCTCCAAACCAAGAAACCAAATCCCATGAGGTGTTTGGTTATACATAAGCAGCTTCAGCTTCTACTTTTTTTTGTCATTGTTGTAAATGTATTTATCACACAACTTTTGCCAATTCAACTTTTTACAGATGTACAACTGATTGACAGCACTTATAATAATTGGCTGTGCAACCCTACCCTTAATCAATGCAATTTTTCCATCACCATTAACCCCCCTTTTCTCCCTCCCTCCCACGCCTGGGAACCACTAATAAACTTTTCTTTACATTTGCCTTTTCTTCTCTTTTAATATATGTGAGGTCATACAATATTTGTCCTTTTGTGATTGGCTTATTTTGCTCAGCAGAATGTCTTCAAGCTTCATCCATACTGTAACATGATTTAAGACTTCATTTCTCCTACTGGCTAAGTAGTATTCCATTGTATGTATTACCACATTTTGTTTATCCATTCATCTTTGATGAGCATTTTGGTTGTTTCCACCTTTTGGCTATTGTGAATAGTTCTGCAATGAACACTGGTGTACAAGTCTCTTTTTAAGTCTCTGCTTTCAAGTCTTTTGGGTATATACCTAGGGGTGGAATTGCTGGATCATATGGTAGTTCTGTTTTTAGTTTTTTGAGGAACCACCACGCTGTTTTCCACAGCGGCTGTACCATTTTGCATTCCTACCAGCAATGGATAACAGTTCCAATTTTCCTACATCCTCACCAGTATGTGTTTATTTTCTGTTTTGTTTTTGTTTTTTTAAATCTTAGTCATCGTAGTGAGAGTATAATGGTATCTTGTTGTGGTTTTGCATCTCTCCGATGGCTAATGATGCTAAGCATATTTTCATTTGTTTGATGGCCATTTGAATGTCCTCTTTGGTGAAATGTCTATTCAAGTCCTTTGCCCATTTTATGATTGGGTTATTTGTCTTTTTCTTGTTAAGTATTGAAGTTTTATATATATTTTGATTATTAGATTCTTTTGGATATATGGTTTCCGAAGATATTCTCCCAGTTGGTAGATTATCTTTTCACTTTTTTGGTAAAGTCTTTTGCTGAACAAAATATTTTGATTTTTATGAGGTCCCATTTATTTATTTTGTGTTTTTACTTTTGTTATTATATTAGATAATCCATTGTTGAAAGCTAGGCCTGACAGCATTGTCCCTTCTTGTTCTTCTAAGAATTTTATGGTTTGATTTGCACATTTAGGTCCTTAATCCATTTTTAATTTGTTTTTGTGTGTGTTGTGAAGCAAGAACCGTGTTTCATTTTTCTGCAGGTGGAAATCCAATTTTCCC
>NW_004446486.1:0-1178 GCF_000243295.1 Trichechus manatus latirostris | reverse complement strand
TTGGGTCAGTTGTAATATTGCTTCTTTCACTCTATTTTGGTTATTTGCATTTTTTCTCTTCTTTTCTTTGTCAGTCTAGCTAAAGGTTTGTCAATTTTATTGACCTTCTCAAAGGACCAGCATATGGTTTTATTGATTCTCTCTATTGTTTTTCTCTTTTCTATTTTATTTTACTTCTGCTCTGAATGTTGTTACATCCTTTCTTCTGGTAGGTTTAGGCTTAGTTTTTTCTTCTCTTTCTAGTTCCTGGAATTGTCGAGTTAGGCTGTTAAGACTTAAAGTTCTTAATGGTCTAAATTACGATGCCATCCCTGAGACTCCTCCCTCTGAGATGTTTTAGTCCTGAAGGTGGACCATCAAATCCCTCTCCTTTAGCATGTAAGTGTTAAGATCACATCAGGATAGAATAGAATAGTAGCTTTTAGTCTGTCCCTATATTTTTAATTATCTATTTCTGATGATTTCCAAACTGAATGATATTCATATTACTGGGCCTCTTGTGATAGTCTCTCAAAATCCTGAACTAGAGGGAGAGAATCAAAAAGGAAATGTGAGGATTATTTGAGACAAATAAAGCTGAGGAAGTATCTGGTTCAACACAGCAGACAAGGGAAGGTGAATAATCTAATTTATAACCCTGAGTTTTGAACCTGGTTTTCAAATAAAAAGAAGATGGCTTTAGACTAGGTGAAAAGTTAGTTTTTGACATCTTGAGTTCAAGGCACCATATTGTGTGGAAGAAGGAGCGAAACAAGTAGAAATATCTAACCATCAGTTAGAGAGATGAACCTTGCTCCGAGCTTGCTGAGCTGGTTAAGCTAGAAAAGAGGTGACAGTAATTGAAAATATGAAAGTGGATGAAATTGTCAAAAAAAAAATGTAGAGCGAGATCTCAGAAGAGTTATCAAAAGAGACAGAGGAAGAAGAGTAAGAAGATAATCAAGTAAGAACAGAACAACAAAAACCAAAGGAGGAGACTGTGCAGAGGAAGGAAATAGTGATGTATTAAATACTGTCTTGAAGTTGAAAACAATGGGAACTAAGGAAAGACTATTGGATATGGCAATTAAAAGCACTGATAACACAAAACAAAACCCATTGCCATCAAGCCAATTTCAACTCATAGTGACTCTATAGGACAGAGCAGAACTGCCCCATAGGGTTTCCAAGAATGTAAA
>NW_004446485.1:2961-4167 GCF_000243295.1 Trichechus manatus latirostris | reverse complement strand
TGAAAACTTAATTATTTAATAGAAATACTTTAAAAATCATCAACATGCTACTGTTGGAGGCTTCCCAACCTGCTTTAATGAATTTTTATTTCTGTGTCTTTTCAGAGATCTATCTGACCATGAGTGTTCACAGGTATCTTCAGATGGAAGTTTCTCCCTTGCCACCCTCACTGTGGACATTTTAAAAGAGTACATGAGACTTTCCATGTATTCCTAAATTAAATTTGTTAATGGAATAGTCACTCTAGCATTGCTTTTGATCAATTTATAGTGTGAAAAGTCAAACCTTGTCTATTAAGGTATTTTCTTAGCGAATGTCTTTTTATAACCTTTCCTTTCTAGATGAGCAATGCAAGAAGAGGTAATGTAGTCATTTAGATAAAACATAAACTGGCTGCCAGGGAACCTGGGATTCTTCCAACTCTCCTCTTAGGCAAATCTTTTATCTCCTTTTGATTGAGACCAGGGTTCTATAGACCACTAAACTAATGAAAAGGTGTTGCCTTTTTCTCTAATGTTTTGATGTAAAATTTAGATCTGGAATTATAGAATTGTAGGGTTGAAAGGGACATTGGAATCATGCAGTCTAACTTCTCAGCAGTATAAGTATTCTGATTCCAAATTCCTTATAGTCTCACTCAGCCTTTACACAAATATATGCAGATATATGAATCTTATCATTTTTAGAGGAAACCTATTTCACTATGAGACTTGAGTTATGTCAAGCTCAAATTCACTTTTCTGTTATTTTTGTCTGTTGTTCTTTCTACCCTCTGGGAAAAAAAAAAGGTGTACAGGTCAACTTTTCTCCAATTTAAGATCCATCAAAATTTTGAAGCAAGTTATTATGCCCTACATTTATTGTAGACAAATTTGGATATCACAATCTAAATTTATTTCCTATATTTTTTTTAAAAAATTCAGATCCAACATTTCTTGGTGAAAATCAGACACTCCGATTTTGTTGTTGTTAGTTGCCATTGAGTCAATTGTGACTCATGGCGACGCCATGTGTGCAGAGTAAAACTACTCCAAGGCTGCGACCTTTTGGAAGCAGATCACCAGGCCTGTATTCCGAGGAGTTTCTGGGTGGGTTTGAACCACGAACCTTTTGGTTAGTAGTTGAACAGTTAACGATTTGCGTCATCCAGGACTAGGGCAGAGTACATTAAAGTCTTATTTCTCATGATTTGGACACTCAACTTA
>NW_004446485.1:0-1307 GCF_000243295.1 Trichechus manatus latirostris | reverse complement strand
AAACCATCTCTACCTGGCATTGTGGCTGAGTGACATAATGGGAGACTACCTACTGCTGGTCTCCCCTGGCCAAGTCGGGTCATTCAGGAGGGTTGTAAGTGTAATGCTGTGTATGCATGCTGCCCATTAGCACCAGAGCTGAGGAGACAAACTGCCTCTCCCAGCTATTTTATACTCCCCAACCTCTGTGACTAATTGTATGTTTTTAACCCCATTAACAAACATCCTACTGCAAAATGCCCTCCTGACTTCCAGAGGAGGGTCGGGGGTGGTTAGTCCAGGATTGTATCTTTTTAACCCTGCTAATAACACCAGATCGCAGTAGCGGGATGGGGTGTGGGGGTGGCGGGGAGGGGTGTTGGAAGATATCTTGAGTCTTTAAGATACCAGCAGGGGAAGGAACAGAGTAAACCATGACCGCCTGGCTTGTCCAAAGGACTACCTTCTCACAACCTATGAGCATCCAAGCATCCAATAGACACTGCCTTGTTGATTGTAGTTGAAGATGGCCATTGAGTTCTGTGATTCTGCACTTTTCAGTTTGCATGTATACATACGAAGTCTTGTGTCTCATGATTTGGACACTAGACCTATCAATTTATGAATAAATTAATTTTTTTGAGGAACATCATTGAAATATCTCACAAGATTTCATCTTAAACTCTTGTCCATAAAATGACTATTGCAGGAATTAAAAAAAACCGAACACAAAACAGAGTGAAAGTTGTGTGAGAATAAAAAGACAATGTGTGCTTTAGTTTCTTTGGATTTTATATATTTCCCAAACTTTTTCTGAATTTCCCAAATATTTCCTGCTACCAAACTAACCAAACCCATTGCTGTTGAGTAGATTCCAACTCATGGTGACCCCATATGCTACAGAATAAAACTGCTCCATAGAGTTTTCTCAACTATATTTAGAGAAGATAGCCAGACCTTTCTTCTATGGTGCTGGTGGGTAGGTTAGACTGCCAACCTTTAGGTTATCATGTGATAAGGTCATTTTCTTGACCCATTTTACAATTCCTGCTTTGTGATAAATGTTAGCACACTGGAGACCAAATGTCTAGTTGATAGTTTAATTGTAAGTCCAAATCTTATATTTAATAACATATTTTCTGGCCCAAATTATAAGTAAACAGGCATCGATTTGAATTAAACATCTAAATATTTGCTTTTTCTTTCTTTGTTATTCCTCATTTGTTGTTTCTGTATTTTAATCTAAGAGTATTTTATTATTTTTATTAATCTCTTTCTTCAATTTTCTTACTGGCAAGTTCATCATAGAGTATAAAACTATCATAATA
>NW_004446484.1:2987-4169 GCF_000243295.1 Trichechus manatus latirostris | reverse complement strand
GTCTCACCACTCTCCTTTATAATCTCTGTTGAATATCTTCACCCTAGAAATCCTCCATTATTTCTGATGGATTTTCCAGTCACTTGTATACAATTTAAAAAACAAAAAACAAACAAAAAAAAACACTCGTTACTTTCAAACAAAAGAATAATCTTATTTTAGTAATTAAAATATCCATTTACTGTCGGGACTCAAAGTTCAGTCCAGAACTATGCAAATGTCTCCCTCCACTTCTAACATAGATCTGCTTATCTGTACTGAGAAATGGGTTCAGGAGTACCATCAACCTCTTCTGTCTTCCTCACGCCCCTCTGACCCTCAACCTAGCTACTTTTTCTGACCCTCTTCCTAAGGGTCAAGCCTGGGGAGTAGGAAGGAGAGAAGATTAAGGAAAAAGGAACACAACTCTTGGTGGCTGGTGTGGGTGTGACTGAGCCTTGGTTCCCCCTGGCTGTGGGGATGAGCGTTTAATGATTGTGAACTCCGCCTCTCCTCTGGCTCATCACTATGAGCCCTCAGCACTGACTCCCAAACCTACCGTATACAGGCTGTTAAGGATTGAATTGTGTCCCCCCAAAAAATATGTGCTGTAAATCCTAATCCCTACACCTGTAGATGTAACCCCATTTTGGAATAAGGTTTTCTATGTTATGGTAATGAGGCCATACCAGTGTAGGGTGTGTCTTAAGCCAATCACTTTATTTGCAAAAAAATATTTTTATTGTATTTTTGGTGAAAGTGTACAGAGCAAAGTAAGTTCCCATTCAACAATTTCCACACATATTGTCCAGTGACATTGGTTACATTCTTCACATTGTGTCAATATTCTCATTATTTCTATTCTAGTTGTTCTGTTTCCAATAATCTAGTCTCCCTTTCCTCCTACCTTCTTATCTTTGTTTTAGAGTAATTGTTGACAATTCTGTCTCATATAGATGAATTTTTAAAGGAGCTCAGTACTCACAGGTGATATTCTTTATTTTATAAGCTAACCTGCTATTTAGCTGAAAGGTGACTTCAGGGGATAGTGTCAGTTCAGTGTTTAAAGAGTATCTCAGGGCAGCAGTCTCAAGGATTCCTCCAGTCTCAACTGATTCAGTAAGTCTGGATTTTTTTAAAGAACTCGAGGTTTCTGTTCCACCTTTTTATTTCTTTCTATCAGGATCCATCTATTGTGGCCCT
>NW_004446484.1:0-1177 GCF_000243295.1 Trichechus manatus latirostris | reverse complement strand
CACATCCACTAAAAATTTTATGACCCAGTTAATCTCATTCTGCTAAAATGGCATATGCCACTTTTGTGTTCAATCGCTAATATTATAGTCTCTTTTGAAAAGAAGTTACTTTACAGGTAGCTAAGACACACACACATATATATACGTGTACATATATATAACTCAAATGTGTGAGTAAGAAGAGGAAGGGGCACCACAAATTATCAGTGTTTAGGGTCCTCAAATGCCTTAATGCAGCCCTGGTTAGGACATCTTCAACTAAGAGGCCGTATTACACGTGGACATTGAAGGATGAATGGATTTCTTTAGATAGAGAAGTGGGGGAAGGACGCACCAGACAGATGAAACAACGTGGGCAAAATTACAGAGGAATTTCTAGGAAAAATCTAAGGTAAAATTTCCATGCAATTAATAGTTTGGATGTTCTGTAGAGTTTTTGTTTTTATTTATTTATTATTTTTTCCCATACAAAAATTTACACATACATTGTTATGTGACGCTGATTGCTCTCCCTGTATTGTGACAGCACACTCCTCCTTCCCACCCCTGATTCACCGTGTCCATTCAACCAGCTCCTAACCCTCTCTACCTTCCCATCTCACCTCTGGACAGAAGCTGCCTGCCTTTTTTTGTTTTTTAATGACAATAGTAATAACAGTGACCATTAACTATTGACTGCCAGGCACTATGCGAACTTCTTCATGTGGATCATCTCAAATATCATAACTCTCTTAGGTAGGAATTACTGTCATCATCAGCATCAGCATCTCCACTTTACCGCTGACAAAACTTCAGCTGAGGTTAAGTAAATGGCCCAAGTCCATAGAGCTAGTAAGAAGTAGAGTTTGGATTTGAACCCAGGAAGTGGTGAAAACCTATGTTTAACCACTGCACTTTAACTTGGGTATGTCATAATAGTTTGAGACTTGTATGTGTTATCATTACAAATAGGGTAAGTCAGCTGCCCTTTCATCTGCCTCTTTGGTTATCCTAGAAGAACTCCTTTGCACTAAATATTAGTGAGTAAATTAGAAATTTCTGGCAAAAGCAAGGAGAAGCTGTACATTATATACGTCATGGCAAATTACTTCAAATCCGCTTCAGATTGACTCTACATGCAAGCTCCCTTTGCCCATCAACACTCTTCCACCAATCTCTTTCCGTGACTCTTGCCTAA
>NW_004446483.1:3187-4170 GCF_000243295.1 Trichechus manatus latirostris | reverse complement strand
TTTTGCAGCAGATTTTCCCAATGCAATATGTCATTTGATTCCTTGACTGCTGCTTCCATGGAAGTTGATTATTGTTCCAACGAAAATGAAATAATTGACAGCGTCAATTTTTTCCTCCAAAAGCATGCAATACAGGAGGTTTAAATAAACACTTTTAAATCAAACTGAGTATGATTCAGAAACAAAAGGAAAATTTGATTAGAAATCTTGGAATCATAGCAGTCAGGGTTGGAAAGGACTTTGGTGAGAATATTTTCAATTCCTTCATCCTACAGATGTGGGAAGCTGAGTCTTTGAAGATGTGGGTTTGACTCCATATAGGAATGCAGTGGCAAGCAGACACTAAGCCCAGGTCTCCTGTCCCCAGCCAGAGCTCTTCCCACAATTGGACTCTGACCAGAATCACTTCAAGTACCCCCACAAAGAAGAGCAGGGAAAGAAAACAGTGATGGAAAGAGGAGGCGGCTTAGGTCTCCAGTGAAGCTAAATTTTTGCCTGACTTTCTGACCTGCTGCTACCATGTTAAAACTTAGATGAGCCGCTGAGAAAACCAAAATGTTTAAGGAGAGACAGAGGTGCTTACTTAGATGTAATTGGTATTCTCATAATCGGAGGTCATTTATGCTTGCAAAGATAAATAAGTTAGTCTCCCCTTTGCATGGTCCCATCAGTCCTGCCCCAGTGCAGGTCAGAGAGAAAGAAACCCAGGGCTGAGAATGGAAAACAAATCAGTGAGTGGCTGAGTCCCCCTCCTCACCTTCCCTGTCTACCACTATTCCCACTGGAAAAAAAAAATTAAAAAAGAATGGAGATGTGGGTGAAGGGCTCGGGAAACAAGAAATCAGGGATGTAGGAGAGGTTTACTCATTTGGCCCCTTTTTCTGTGGAAATGTATTTAGGATTAAATTAGACATGACATTTAGTAGACTCCCAGTGGAAAAATATTTTCTTATGCTACCTGAAGGGGCTCTGGGAAAATGCAT
>NW_004446483.1:0-885 GCF_000243295.1 Trichechus manatus latirostris | reverse complement strand
GCTTTCTTCTGTAGTGCAGCTGGGTGGCTTTGAATCACCAACCTTTAGGTTAGTACCATTTGTGCCACTCAGGGACCTTCAAAGAATGGGAAGGCATGCTTAATTAAACAAAGAAATTAAAAGAATGCAAAAGAAGACTTGTTTTTGTATGTGTGAATGTGCTTTTCTCATCAGCTGTTATCGAATCTCTGTACAGAAATCTTTGGTATGTCTTTGAGAGGAGGCAAAAGAAGTGGAGGATGTTGAGGTCAAGATTCAAGGTGTCCTTGGGGCCAGAAAATTCACCATCAAACTCTAAGTGTGCTTCCCTTATCTCTGAAAAGTATTTCTTGGCTAGTCTCAAACATTTATTTTTTCTCATGATGTAACTAAGCTTTCTTCACCCCCAAATCCTACTGGGATCTTAAATGGAATTGTTACGGGTTAATTTGGAGGACTGGCATCTTGATAGTACTTGTTCTTCCCATCTAGGAAGATTGTGTGTCTTTCCATCTTTTCAAACCTCCTTTCATGTCCCTCAATTAGATTTTGGGTTTGTCCGCATACAGCATGTGTACATTTTCTTAACTTCATTTCTCAGAGTTTTGTATTGTTGTGGTTATTGTTAGGATTTGATATTTAGATTATGCATGCACGCCCTAGTTTCTTTTTTAAAAAGGTAGTGGTTAAGATGTTGTGGGATTAGGAGAGTGGGCTAGATCCATGTGATAGAGTTTCAGTCTGCATCACTTCATAGGCATGTCCTTGTGGCCAGCAGCGTTCCTAGTAAAATCGAAAAAACAACCTTGATGCTGTTGAGTAGATTCTGACTCATGTTGACTCCGCGTGTTATACAAGAGAACTACTCCATAGGGTTTTTTGACTGTAATTTTTATAGAAGCAGAT
>NW_004446482.1:3144-4171 GCF_000243295.1 Trichechus manatus latirostris | reverse complement strand
AATGAGGTCCATATCAGTGTAGGGTGTGTCGTAAACCAATCATTTTTGAGATATAAAGAGCAGATTAGGCAGAGAAGAAGATGTGGTGTGGTGAATTACTTATATGGCTCTTCTCACCATAATCTTTGTAACTCCCACACGGTGATTGGGTAGGACCTTGCAAATAAGGTCTATGGAACCCTAATGAGGTGTGGTGTTTGGTGTTCCGTGTCGGCTTGGCTAGGCCATGATTCCCAGAATTGTGTGCCTGTCCTTTTTATGATCTGATGTAATTATTCTAATTATCCTCCATTTTATGTATTGTAAATCTTAACCTCTATATGTTAATGAGGCAGGATTAGTGTAGGGTCTATCTTGAGTTACAGCCTTGTAGGAGGACATGACTCATGTCTCCCCCTTACTCAAGTCACACCATTTCCTGGGGTGTGGCCTGCATCCAATGCATATATGTGGGTGCTCTGGCGGGGTTCTGTCTCTCTTTCTTTGCATTTGGATCCTGCATCTGGCTTGTCATTGTCTGACCTCCAGTTCTTGGGACTTGAGCCTGTGGCCTGCCGTCTGACCTGCTGATTCTGGAATTCGCCAACTTCCATAGCCCAGTGGGCCAGCAGCCTAACATCTGACCTGATTCTCCAGCTTCTGCAGCCTTGTGAGCCAGCAGCCTGTCACCTGGCCTGCCAATTTGGGTTCATCAGCCCCTGTGGCCATATGAGTCAGGAGAAGCCTATGCCTGAACCATGGATTTGGGACTTGCCAGCCTCCACAACAGTGTGAGCTATTTCTTTGATTCCTGAGTTCTGAAATGTTGCAGTCAAGTACAAAACCCAAAGATGGGAGGAAGAAGATGGAGGGGAAGAGGAAGAGCTGATGTTAGAGATGATGGAGTGCAACAGAAATTTGGAAAAGTTGGACATTTGGGACATTTTTAAACTCTGTCTCATAGGAACCAGCTTTGTGCTGCCCCTTATAAAAGAAATTATTCATTTAGAAGGACATAAGCAAAAACAGGGAAGACAAACCCCAGTTG
>NW_004446482.1:0-838 GCF_000243295.1 Trichechus manatus latirostris | reverse complement strand
TACTGAGAGTGGTGCTAGAGGAACAAAATTGTAAGGATAAGTTTTCTGAATTAGTTTTCAAGTCTGGCTAGTCTTAAAGGCACTGATGACTCCGCCTCCAGTAGTAAAGAGGGCACTGCTAATCCATGGTGTGAGGTGACGATAGGAATATGCAAAATATCACCATCACTGGATCAAATATTTGTGAGAGACGAGGCTTTAGGTGATTACTTATTTGATACTTTTCTACAATTCTGTCAGAATGAGAAGGAAAAAGAAGCATGTTGGTTGGTCCTACCTTCACTAGATAAAGTGGTGAAAGAAAGGGATGAGCTCAAAGCTTCAGAATCACAGTTCAAGCACCACATACAAGATCTGAAAGTTGCCACTTGTGCCCTAAAAGAATGCCTTATTTCTTGTAGTAAAAGAGCTGATATTGCTGAAAACCAAACCCAGAGTCTCATCATTAGACTGGCTGAATTAAAATGCCAATTGAATTCCCAAACTCAAATGGTGTCTGAAATCAAAGTGAGGGTATTAATTGGGAAGAAATGGGATCCTGCAACTTGGGATGATGGGGACTTATGAGTAGATAATCAGGAAGCTGGGACATTGAGCCCTAAATTCCAATGAATCACTCCTGCCAACAGAACTAGCCCTCTTACTCCCATAAGAAGAGATTACTCCATCTTTGTCTGCTAAGCCACCCTCCCCAGTAAAACCATTATCCCTTCCACCCGCATCTGATGAGATTAACCCTGCTGTGCCTGAACAGTCTGTCTGAGATATCGCCTGAGACATTGCCTGGGTCATTGCCAGAGGCAACATCTGAGAAGAATGTCCCCAGGACCTACCCCAC
>NW_004446481.1:2974-4134 GCF_000243295.1 Trichechus manatus latirostris | reverse complement strand
CGGGAATGACTTCATTACTGAGCTAAAAGGGTGTCCGGGGGCCATCCTCTTGGGATTTCTCCAGTCTCTGTCAGACCAGAAAGTCTGGTCTTTTTTTGTGAGTTAGAATTTTGTCCTACATTTTTCTCCAGCTCTGCCCAGGACCCTCTGTTGTGATCCCGGTCAGAGCAGTCAGTGGTGGTAGCTGGGCACCATCTAGTTGTACTGGACTCAGTCTGGTGGAGGCTGTGGTAGCTGTGGTCCATTAGTCGTTTGGACTAATCTTCCCCTTGTATCTTGTCTTCATTCTCCCTTGCTCCCGAAGGGGTGAGACCAGTGGAGTGTCTTAGCTGGCTGCTTACAGCCGTTTAAGACTTCAGATGCTACTCACCAAGGTAGAATATAGAACATTTTCTTTATAAGCTGTGTTATGCCAATTGAGCTAGATGTTTCCCAAGACCATGGTCCCCACAGCCCTCTGCCCAGCAATTCACCCCCTTAAGGAGTTTGGATGTGTCTATGGACCTTCCATGACCTTTCCTTGTACAAGTTGTACTGTCTTATCCTTCACCAAAGTCACCACTTATCTATTGCCTATTTAGTATTCCCTACCACCACTCCCATCCCTTGTAACCAACAAAGATTGTTTCTTTTCGTGTGTAACCTTTTTCATGAGTTTTTACAGAAGAGGTCTCATATAATATTTGTCCTTTTCTGATTGACTTATTTCACTCAGCATAATGTCCTCCAGTTTGATTCATGTTATGAGATGCTTCACAGATTCATCATTGTTCTTTATCGTTACATAATACTCCATCGTGTGTATGTACCATAGTTTGTTTATCCATTCGTCTGTTCATGGGCACCTAAGTTGTTTCCATTTTTTTGCTATTGTGAACAATGCTACAATGAATATAGGTGTGCATATGTCTATTCGTGTGACAGCTCTTATTTCTCTAAGATATATTCCAAGGAATGGGATTGCTGGATCGTATGGTATTTCTATTTCTAGCTTTCTAACGAAGCACCATACCATTTTCCAAAATGGTTGTATCATTTTGCATTCCCACCAGCAGTGTATAAGAGTTCTGATCTCGCTGCAGTCTCTCTAACATTTGTTATTTCCAGTTTTTTTGATTTGTGCCAGTAATGCCAGGGTGAGATGGTATCTCATTGTGGTT
>NW_004446481.1:0-1098 GCF_000243295.1 Trichechus manatus latirostris | reverse complement strand
ATTACCTTTTCAATCTCTTCTTTTGTTTTAGGTTTATTTAGTTGTTCTATCTCTGTTTGTGTTAGTTTAGGTAGGTAGTGAGTTTCTAGAAATTTGTCCATTTCTTCTAGGTTTTCAAATTTGTTAGAGTACAATTTTTCATAGTATTCTGTTATGATTCTTTTGATTTCAGTTGGGTCTGTTGTGATGTCACCCATCTGATGTCTTATACACATTATTTGCTTCCTCTCCTATTTTTTTTTTTTTTTATCAGTTTAGGCAAAGGTTTAACAATTTTGTTTATCTTTTCAAAGAACCAGCTTTTGGTCTTGTTAACTCTTTCAGTTGTTTTTCTTTTCTCTATCTCATTTCTTTCTGCTCTAATTCTTATTATTTCCTTTCTTCTGGCACCTGAGGGATTCTTTTGCAACTCTCTTTCTACTTGTTCCTGTGGTAGGGTTAATGTTTTGATTTTGGCCCTTTCTTCTTTTTGGATGTGTGCATTTATTGCTATAAACTGACCTCTGAGCACTGCTTTTGCTGTGTCCCAAAGGTTCTGGTAGGATGCGTTTTCATTCTTATTTGATTCTATGAATGTCTTTATTCCATCCTTAATTTCTTGTATAACTCAGTAGTTTTTGAGCAAAGTGTTGTTTAGTTTCCGTGTGTTTGATTTTTTTTCCTTGCTTTTTCTGTTGCTGATTTCTACTTTTATGGCTGTGTGGTCAGAAAAGATGCTTGGTAATATTTCGATGCTTTGGATTTAGTTAAGGCTTACTTTATGGCCTAATATCTGATCTATTGTGGAGAATGTTCCATGTGCATTGGAAAAGAAAGTATGCTTGGCTGCTGTTGGGTGGAGTGTTCGTTGTAAGTCCATGAGATCAAGTAGGTTGATTGTAGCATTTAGATCTTCCGTGTCTTTATTGAGCGTCTTTCTGGATGTTCTGTCCTTCACCAAAAGTGGTGTGTTGAAGTCTCCTACTATTATTGTGGAGCTGTCTATCTCTCTTTTCAATGCTGTTAGAGTTGGTTTTACATATTTTGGAGCCATATCATTGGGTGTGTAAATATTTTATTATAGTTATGTCCTCCTGGTGTATTGACACTTAAATCATT
>NW_004446480.1:2773-4149 GCF_000243295.1 Trichechus manatus latirostris | reverse complement strand
TAGCCCACTAAAAGAAATCTCACCATCTACTGAACACCAATTGTGTTTATCTCCTGCTAATTGGTGGCTTTCCTGAGTTTGCTGTGAATTTTAATGATTTGTTCTCAGGACTCAATTCTCATATTACATTTTAAGTTCTACATGTTTGGCTTCTTGTGTATCTAATTGATTTTAGTATTTCTAGTATCGTAAATGTAATACACTCTCAGTACATGTTTACAAGTGGCAGGCTGACTGACAAGTGGTGAGGAATCACATTATCTGTGAAAATCATAAATTTAATACATTAACAATAACAGTAATATTGGCAAAGTCAACACTCAATGCTTCTTGGAATATATGTCAGGCAGATAAAAAAAAGCTAACAGTGACTTACAGAAGGAAGAGGTATTATTTACGGTAGCTTAAAACTGGAAACTCTTCCAATATTCATCGACAGAAGGATGAAATACAATTTGTGGGATAGTTATACGATTGAATACTACACAACAATAAACAATGCACTACTGATATATGTAAACTTATGGTAAGTCTCAAAACAATTTTCAGTGAGAGAAGTCTGATATACCAAAAAAAGTATATGCTGTATTACATTTTTAAGAAGTTCACAACGCAGTAAAAGCAATCTATGGTGACAGAAAGTAGAAGGCTTGTTGTTTCTGGTGTTAGAACAATCCAATGGAACAAAATTAAAAGATATTTAATGTTAAATGGACATATTCACAATCATAGTGGGAGGCTTCAGTACAAGCAGAGGAAAAAAAATCATTGTACATAGGAGATTCACAAATTAAAAAGCAAGTGAGAGCTAATAGATGTATATAGAAGTCCAGAAGCAACAAATAAGTAATAATCATTCTTTTGATGTTTATATGGAACATTTATAAAATTGATCTAATAAATTCCACAAAAGAAATCTCAAAATTTTCAAATTAACAGCATCATACTCTATTCTGTATGAAACTATATTATACAGAGCATATTTTCTGAAAAAATGTAAATAATTAGAATCAATCATTAAAAGATACTTGCCCACACACACGTAGATAGATAGATAGATATAGACAGATAGATAGATAGATCTGTAGATAGTCTGATAGATGGATGGATAGATGGATTTACTTGGAAAGATCACACTCTTAAATAACTTCTAAGTTAAAATAAATAAATAAAACTTAAGGCAGAAATCAAAATGGACATTTTAAAGTATTTAGAACTAAGTGGCAATGAAAATCTACATGTCAACATGTTGGTGACTTTAGACACAAGAAATTAAAAACAAATAAATCGCAATAACTGGAGAAGACGCATCACATCAAAAGCGAGCTGCTACTCCTCAGTTCCAAAATATTCTCAAAATGTGTGAATGTGAGCCT
>NW_004446480.1:0-665 GCF_000243295.1 Trichechus manatus latirostris | reverse complement strand
AGCCAATCAGTTGTAAGGGGAGTTTCCTCAGGGGTGTGGCCTACATATAATATATACGGACGTTCTAGCAAAGCTCATTTGCCTGCTCTGGATTCTGCATCCAGCTCATCATCATCTGACCTCTGGTACTTGGAACTTGAGCCAGCAGACTGCCGTCTGACCTGCTAATCTTAGATGCGTCAGCCCCTGCACCTAAGTAAGTCAGAAGAAGCCTCCAGTCTGATGCCTGACCCATGGACTTGGGATTTGCCAGCCTCTGCAAGTCTACAGCCACATGAGCCATTTCCTTGAGATAAATCTCTGTCTGTCTCTCTCTATATATACATATATGTGTGTGTGCATGTGTGTATGTATATATGTATACTTATATACGTGTGTGTGTATGTATATATGTATATACCGAAACAAAACCAAATCCATTGCCATTGAGACAATGCTGACTCATACAGACCCTACAGGACAGGGCAGAACTGCCCCATAGGGTTTCCAAGGAGCAGATGTTGGATTCAAACTGCTGACCTTTTGGTTAACAGTCAAGCTCTTAGAGAAACAAAATTGTAAGGGTGAGTTTTCTAAATTGTTTCTCAACTCTGACTAGTCTTAAAGGCTCTGATGACATTGCCTTTGGTAGTAGACAGGGCACTGCTAATTCATGGCTTGAGGTG
>NW_004446479.1:3142-4094 GCF_000243295.1 Trichechus manatus latirostris | reverse complement strand
GTTTTCTAGGAAGAGGCCAGCAAACAAAGGATCAGTCTTGCACAAGTTAACCTTACTTCTCAGATAAAAATCCAACCAGGAAACACCTGAGAAGGAGCTTAAGAAATATATAAAGTTCACCAGATAAAGGGAGGGCAGTCTAGATGGTGGGAAGAACATGAGTCCTCCTTTGGAGATGGGAAGTGATGGGATATGAGCCTCTGTATTAGGGTTGACCTGTGGGACATCAGGTGTTGGGCTCCAGGATGGAGTCTTTGACTCAGACTTCAGCCAGAGAATACAGCTAGGTCTCCTGAAGAAACCATGATAAAAATGATACTCTAGCTTGAACACTACAAGTTCTATCTCCCAGAACTCTCTGTTTACTCCTGTTACCTTTCTACCAAGGTTCCCCCATTTAGCCTGCTGAGCTTTGAAATCCCATACCTGCTTGTCCTTGTCCCTAACATTGCTCTTTTGAACTTTGGATTTGCTCTCTCTGCTGCCATGCTTTTGTTGGTAGTTCGTCTATGGATTTTTCAAAGCCCAAGCAACATCATCTCTGATGTACAAATGTATTTCACAGTACAGTATGTGAGGAAAGATGCTGATGTTCATGGAATTTACTGTTATTAATGTACATCCCAATGTCCAGGAGTGGTTGGTATTTTTTGTCAATGTAATGGTGTGTTAAAGATTCAGTGGTTTTGCCAAGTGTAGGGGGGTTAGGGTGCTGTCTTGTGATAGGTCTATTTTCTTCCATAGCCAGAATGCACAGATCTAGCAACCAAGGGTGAGGTCATGGTAACAGATTTCATAATTTTCCCTGATCTCAAAATCCTTGTCTCCTGTTTTGGTGGACTTTGGTATTGACTCCATTGACTTTGCTGTTGAAGAGATTTTTGTATTCAAGGAAGAAATATGTCCTTCAGGGGCCATTTCAGCTTGCCATACAATCTGAGCACACAGATTA
>NW_004446479.1:0-1229 GCF_000243295.1 Trichechus manatus latirostris | reverse complement strand
TGATCATCCAAGAAAGCCTTATTTTATGCCTATTATTCCAACAATGTTATTAATACTGTCCCCTTTCAATTACAAAAGTACCCTGGTTGGGATTATAGACCTCATGGTCTACCTACTAACACAGGATATTAGTTCACCTTATCTGAGAAATCCCTTGTAAGAGAACCTGCGTTCTACAATAGAAGGGAGTTCCTTCCAGGTGTGAAAAACACAACCATACCCTGGGTTCCCAGGGCTAGATTCTCTCAGGGCTTTTCATATATCAAACTATTGGTCAAAGTTTAAATCCTTGAGATGGATCATTTCTGCCTGGAAACTAGTTTATTTGGTTGGGAATATGAGAGAGTCACATATTCAGGACACAGGAATGCAAAATAAGACAGGCAGCATTTATTGATTATTAAATGATCAAACTGCTTTGGACACTGGTGTCAAAAAAAAAAAAAAAAAAAGACACACTGTACAGACCCATCCAAAAAGTTACAGTGTGTCCGACTAGTGCAATGGCAGCGATCTTTTGAAAGTTCACTGGGCGCAAGAAGGGAGTTACTAGCTCTGCCTGGGGAATTAGCAAGCAGAGAGTGTAAAAGCTGGAGCTGAAACAGGAGTCTGAGGCTGTCAGGTTGAGAATGGAGACAGGGCAGTGCACATAGCAAAGACAGTGTGTGTATAGCCTTGAAGATGGGAAGGGCTGCAGCCTGGGAGAGAGTAAGCTATAGTGGAATGTCTGGGCTAGACACCAACGGCCTTGAATGCCATTCTAAGGAGGATGAATGGAAAATCACTGGAGACTTTAAGCAAAGGAAGTGACATGAAATCAATCTGTATTTTAGAACAACACCACTGATAATTAAAAACTATCCCACAGAGAATGGTACAGGCCCAGATATCTTCAACAGTGATTTCTAGAAAATATTAAATAAGAAATAATACTAATCTTATGTAAACTCTTTCAAGAATAGAGGCCAGCATAACAGTGATACTAAAATTTGACAGGTAACTAAAGAAAAGACAGTTACAGAGCAAGATCTCTCATGAGTATAACAAAATTCATGAAGTAAATATTATCAAATCAAATCCAGTGATACAGATAAAGAATACTGCATCATGGTCAAGTGGGGTTTATGCCAACCATGCAAGGCTGGTGTAATATTAAAAAATTAATGACCACCTTAACAGAATAAATATCAAAAACTATATGATCATCCTATTAGATGCAAAAAAGCATG
>NW_004446478.1:2232-4118 GCF_000243295.1 Trichechus manatus latirostris | reverse complement strand
ATTTTCCTCCCTGGCTCCTTCCTGTCCCCTCCATTTGGCCTTGAACCCCTGGTGTCCCCATTCTCTCCCTCTCCTCAGTTCTCTAGGATCCTCTCCTCCTTCACAACCTAAGGCCCCAGGGGCTGCTCCCCCAGATCCCGGGTTCGAGACTCACTGAGGTATTCCCGGGAGGAGGGGCCTCCGCCTCCAGAGGCTACAGGGTGGAACAACTGACAGGAACTCGGAAGTCCAAGGTCCCATCCCAGAAGACAGAAGAATTTGGTATTGGGGCTCACAGTATGTTTGTGGGGTCCACCTGGGACCTGGAAACTGGGTGTTATGACCTAGAGACCTCCCTTTGCCCTGAGGCCTGAGTCACAGTCACTCAGAAAACCAAACCTTTTGCCATTGAGTTGATTCCCATTCACAGTGACCATATAGAACACAGAAGAACTGCCCCATAGGGTTTCCAAGAATGTAATCTTTTTTAGGGAAGCAGATTGCTACATCTTTCTCCCACGGAGCAGCTGCTGTGTTCCAACCACTTTTGGCCCGGCCCTTAACTACTGCACCACCAGGGCCCCTTCACAGTCACTCAATGAGGAGGAAACACCTCTGTCAGCACGGATTTTGGGAAACAGCACTCTGAACCTAACCCAGACCTGGGGCGCCCCTTTGTGTGCAGAGCCCTGTCCTTCTGGTGGGAGCCCAGGAGACCCTGGGGAGGTCCCAGTGAGGGCCTGAAAGAGGAGCTCAGGTCTTCTGTCCTCAGCCCTGTGGCCACAGGGGGGCGCCACTGCTCTGCTCTCTGGGGTTCTGACTGAGCAGCCCAGGAAAGGACTAGGCTGTGGTCTGAGTGGGGAAGAGAAGGCTAACGGAGGGTGGGCGTCCATGGCAGGATGAAGATGTCTTCTGAGCAGCCATGGACTCCACAGGGGTCAGGCTCAGGGGTGGAGGAGGGATGGGAGGAGAGGAGAGCTCAGGAGCCGTGCACCATATCCACGGTTCCATCTCCTGCTTGTAACTCCTCTGTCAGACTCTTGATGGCCACACCCCAGAAAATTGAAAACTAGACAAATTTTCTTCTATTCCCTATTCCTTTACAGGGCTTCTACTTGACATAGCAACAGTAACAACATTTACATAATTTTTTTCGGGAAGGATACATCAGAAATTGGTAACATGCTCATCTCTGGGAGGGGAATTGGGTGCCTGGGGCCTGGGAGGGGAGGGAGATTTTCCACTGTAAAATCTTTGGAATATTTTGAATGATATTTTCAAAATATAAGCTATATTAAAAACGACTTTTATTTGCAAGACCTTTTACAGTTACAGTCTAGTGTCCATGGATGTGGTTGTGTGATCGGCCCAGATTGTGGCCTCTCCTCTCTTGTTCTAGAACATACTAGGGTGTTCCAACCTCAGGGCCTTTGCATCTGCTGCTCCGCCTGTGGAAAACTTGTCTCCCAGGTATCATTTCCCTCCCTGACATTCTCTTCAATGTCATCACTGAGAGGCCCTCCCTGGACGACCCACCTTAAGTTGCATTGTCAGTCTCCCTCTGATCCTACCCTGTTTTGCTTTCGTTCACGTCCTTTTTACTGACATTTAGAAAATGTATTTACTTTAATTGTTTGTTGTCTATCCAGAACATAAGCTTTATAAGAACAAGGTTAGGGATTTTGATTGTTTATAGATGTATTTCCACTGCCTTGAATAGTGCCTGGTTGTTGCTTTAAAAACATTTGTTGAATGAATGAATTAATTCACACGCAGACTGATACACTCACACATACAGACTCACACAGGGACACACACTGTTATAGCTATTCTCACACACATTAGCCAACTCTCACACGCATACTTTTGTAAGTCTAATTTTCATTCAACATTATGTTGTGAACATT
>NW_004446478.1:0-1291 GCF_000243295.1 Trichechus manatus latirostris | reverse complement strand
CTTTCCACTGTGCCCTGGAGTTCTCAGCCCAAGATCAGCGCAATCTCCTGAGTCCTCCCAGGATGGTCCTTTCATCTTGAGCTCTGACAGAGATCTGGGTCTCCTGAGGACACCGTCCCTCTGAAGTGCTCCCACAGGGGGTGTTTCCCCTCCCACAGGCCTTGTACCCCTGGGTATGGAGGTGGGCGGACCTCCTTGCTCCTCCTTGCTGCTCTCAGACCTTTCTCCCTTCCTCCTCCCTAAAGTCCCCAACGTGAATTTCTTGTCCTTAGATTATAGCCCCTCTTACCCTCATTGTAGCTGTCACCTGTGGACCCTGGACCATTCCCCACATCTCTTGGCTTTTTTAATTTTTTTTTATTAAGGTGCAAATATACACATAAAGACATACACGGATCAAACAATTTGCATATAATTCATTCTTCATGTTGTGAAACCATTCTTGCTATCCGTTTGCAAATCATTCTACCACCATTAACATAACAAGAGAAGGGGGAGGGGGGCTTATGTTCATCTTTGAGAAATCCTCCTGTAGCACTAATAATTTTTGTATTCTATATGTTATCTGGTGGTGCAGTGGTTAAGAGCTACGGGTGCTAACCAAAAGGTCGGCAGTTCAAACCCACCAGCCGCTCCTTGGAAACCCTATGGGGCAGTTCTACTCTGTCCTACAGGGTCGCTATGAGTCAGAATTGACTCGACGGCAACAGGTTTGGTTTTTCTTGTTTTTATATGTTATCTATATCATGTAAGTGAGATCAGACAGTATTTGTCCTTTAGTGTTAAATGCTCAGCATAATGTTTTCAAGGTTCGTCTACGCTGTGGCATGCCTCAGGACTTCATTTTCCTTTATGGTTGAGTAATATTCCATGGTGTGTATGTACCACAATTTGTTTATTCATTCATCTGTTGATGCGCATTTCGGTTGTTTCCACCTTTTGGCTGTTATGACCCCCACATTTCTCGACTATTTTAGCTCCTGGCTCACGGTCACTTGAGTATTGCTATCTCTGCGCTTGCCCCCATGCAGCTAGAGTAGGCTAAACACACACCACGGTGACTGTTCTCACAAAACTCCATGACCCAGACCTCGGGGGCGCCCACACCATTGTCCAGCGGTCATCCTGTGCTTGCTGAGTTCGTTCAGTCGCCTTCCATCCTAGATACTACTACACACCTTCTCTCTCTGCTCAAACATCCACCCCTCCTTCCCCATTCTTATTTTGGCAAATGACCTTGCTGCCTACTTTACTGAGAAAATTGAACATATTAGAAGACAACTTTTACAGA
>NW_004446477.1:4416-5053 GCF_000243295.1 Trichechus manatus latirostris | reverse complement strand
AAACCAAACACAGGAGGAAATGTATATAAACACTGTACTCTTGAGTAAAATTGTCTCTCAGGCAAGTACAGATTAATAATTCTGAACCACTAAACACGTATATGGAGCCCTGGTGGCACAGTGGTTAAGTGTTCGGCTGCTAACCAGAAGGTTGACAGTTTGAATCCACCAGCCATTCCTTAGAAACCCTATGAGGCAGTTCTATTCTGTCCAGTAGGGTCGCTATGAGTTGAAACCAGCTTGACGGCAATGGGCAATGGGCATACATGTACACTGGGACTGAACAAGTAAATAAATGTATGGCAGATGGTGGGTGCCAGGTTTCTCACTGTTAGGGAGGGAGGTTACATGTAAGTAAGAGAAGGAGGCTACAATAATCCATGCAGTAATGGATTAGAGTCTGAGACATCATTATGAACTTAAATTTAGTTTGATATGGTACAGATGGACAGACACAGAAATAATTACAGACATACATGTATTACCTGTGTTAGTATACATACATACAGCTCCTAGCTCTGTACGCTGAGAAGGCCTAGAAGCAATGATATCCCAGTAGCAATCAGCACACCCAGTGTCCAGATCTTGGTTTCTAACACCATTCTCCAATAAAAGGGGCCAGGGCTTGGTGGAGAAA
>NW_004446477.1:3103-4230 GCF_000243295.1 Trichechus manatus latirostris | reverse complement strand
GCATTTAGTTCCCAAACTAGCATTTGCTTCCCGAGAGTAGAGTATGGAAGGCGCAGTGGGTGGAGATGTTGTTGCATGAAGAATCCTGGCAACACTACTTCAGCCAGGTGATCAAAGTTTACATCATCAGTAATAAGTCGTGTTGATGGCATGTTCCCTTGATGTAATGAGAACGGCACTTCACCTCTGTTGACTTCCTCCCAACGTTTTACAAAATGCCCGACTTGTACTCTTCAAAACTGCTAAGGTTATTGATGACCTTAAAGAACCCTGATAGCACAAGCAGGCACTCTGCTGCTACCCAAAAGATTGGTAGTCCAAACCCACCCAGCGGCTCCTCAAGACAAAAGACCTGGCAATCTGCTCCCATAAAGATTACTGCCTAGGAAACCGTATGGGGTGATTATACTCTGTCACATGGGGTCACTATGAGTCAAAAATCAACTTGATGGCACCTAACAGCAACAGCATGCAGGAACTCTCTGTACTATCTTTGCAGGTTTTCCGTAAATCTGGAACTATTCTAAAATTAAAAGTTTATTTCAAAATAAACAAATTAAAAAATATAGAGGAGCTTCCCAGTCTAGAAGTGAACTTACTTTCTCTACTTGGAACACTACATCCCTGGTCAGCCTTTCTTCTTCCTTCAAGCTCAGCTTAATGATGCCCTCAGCATTGTTTCTAATTCCCCACTCTAAATTAGTTCTCCTCTCCTTATTCACAGCAACTGAGTCACTATATTTTTATTTGGTGAACATTATTTAAAATCTGTCTTCCTGATCGGACTCTGAGCTCAGTGAGGGCAGAGCCCATGTCTCTTTTGTTCTCTGCTGCATTCCCAATACCTAGCAGAGAACGTGTCCACTAGCTCTTAAAACCAAACCCAAACCCATTGCCATCGAGTCGATTCCGACTCACAGCGACTCCATGGGACAGAGTAGAACTGCCCCATAGGGTTTCCAAGAAGCAGCTGGTGAATTTGAACTGCTGCTCTTTTGGTTAGCAGCCAAGCTCTTAACCGCTGTGCTACCAGCTCTTAGATATTTTGCTTTGAAAAGTGGAGTTTGGATCATCTTCTTGATTTCGGTGATGATTTAATGACACCACAGAAAACATAAAACAATAGA
>NW_004446477.1:1650-2747 GCF_000243295.1 Trichechus manatus latirostris | reverse complement strand
GATAAAATGAAAAGATCTTAGCTGCTATATGTCCTGCACGCCATAAACACAAGCTGCTATAAAAAGAGGTGTAACTTGCTTCCATGCGATGGTGAGACCTTCATAATGAAAGTTTTGGTCACTTTCCAGTGTACTCAAACTATGCAGAAACACTTAATAAGACTTTTGACTTTACAGAAACGGAAGGATATAGCGCTCTGAGACATGGCCTGTTGTTGGTAGGTCCTGATGATGTAGGTCCCGGTTCATGATGACTTATGGTGACCCCACGTACAGTGGAAGGAAACGTTGGTCCTTCACTATCCCCATGATTGCTTACAGATGGAACCATTGTGATCCATAGGGTCTTCACTGGCTGATTTTCAGAAGTAGATTGCCAGGGCTTTTTTCCTAGTCTATCTTAGTTTGCAAGTTCTGCTGAAACCTGTTCAGCATCATAGCAACACAGAAGCCTCAACTGATGGGTGGTGGTTAGGCATGAGGTGCATTGCCAGGAATTGAACCCAGGTCTCCCACATACAAGGCGAGAAATCTACTGAACCACCAATGCCTCTAAGGCATGGCCTACAAGATGACTACCGTTGTTGCTGGCCGTAGAAAAGACCTTAAAATGTTAGTCTGCATAAAATCATGTTTTCAAGTGTGGAACAAGAAGAATATCCTTGTCTAATTTGGAAATACATCTGGGATAAGAACGGAGGAAAGGATTATAGTAAAACAGAAAGTATATGCTGTTTCTCCAAAACTGCATGATAACCTTTCAAGAGGCCATAAGGAACCTAGAAAGGCACGCAGACTGTGCCTGATTGTTTGATGCTATGTGCAGGTTGTGATAAAAATCATACAGAAAAAAAATTTTTTAAACATTTTTTTAAAATAAAACTGCTTTAGAACTAAAAAAAAAAAAAAAAAGTCCCCAGTGACAGCCAAGTTAAACAAGAGTTTCTCAACTCCTTTACTGAAACTAACTTACTTGGAATTTAACTTCCATTTCGCCAGTTCATATGACCTCCATGCTTTAAAGCTATTTCCCCCAAGAAAGGGAGGCTTAACTTATGATAACATCCAATATCTTTCAGAGTGTTTACAAATGTTAG
>NW_004446477.1:0-1550 GCF_000243295.1 Trichechus manatus latirostris | reverse complement strand
CAGAAGTAGATTGCCAGGGCTTTTTTCCTAGTCTATCTTAGTTTGCAAGCATTGCTGAAACCTGTTCAGCAGCATAGCAACACACAAGCCTCAACTGATGGGTGGTGGTTAGGCATGAGGTGCATTGCCAGGAATTGAACCCAGGTCTCCCACATACAAGGCGAGAAATCTACTGGACCACCAATGCCTCTAAGGCATGGCCTACAAGATGACTACCATTGTTGCTGGCCGTAGAAAAGACCTTAAAATGTTGGTCTGCATAAAATCATATTTTCAAGTGCGGAACAAGAAGAATATCCTTGTCTAATTTGGAAATACATCTGGGATAAGAACGGAGGAAAGGATTACAGTAAAACAGAAAGTATATGCTGTTTCTCCAAAACTGCATGATAACCTTTCAAGAGGCCATAAGGAATCTAGAAAGGCACGCAGACTGTGCCTGATTGTTTGATGCTATGTGAAGGTTGTGATAAAAATCATACAGAAAAAAAATTTTAAAAACATTTTTTTTAAATAAAACTGCTTTAGAACTAAAAAAAAAAAAAAAGTCCCCAGTGACAGCCAAGTTAAACAAGAGTTTCTCAACTCCTTTACTGAAACTAACTTACTGGGAATTTAACTTCCATTTCACCAGTTCATATGACCTCCATGCTTTAAAGCTATTTCCCCCAAGAAAGGGAGGCTTAACTTATGATAACATCCAATATCTTTCAGAGTGTTTACAAATGTTAGACATTTTAGGCGTTGATAGCTTATATGATGAATTTACAGATGCAAAGGAACTGATTGACTGACAACCAGCTGGTCTACCAAACCAAGCCTGCACAAACCAAGAGGATGAACATTTCTGGAGACCTGGAAACTAATATAACTCTAAAAACTTGCTGTTACTAGCCAGCAAAATCCTAAATATTCCACGCTCAAATTCTTCTGTTGAGAGGCTCTTTAGCTTGATGCCATCACACTGGACTGACACCAGGAACCAGTGCAGCATGGGTCTGCTAAGAACACAGCTGCAAGTCGCAGCGAATTTTACATTTGATTGTATTCAGTTTTAAGACAACATGAAAGACAAGAAGGATTCCCTAAAGGTTGAAGGCAGTTCACAGAAGTATTGCTGAAAAAGGAAACAGAAAGAGTAAAAATATCCTATTGGATTATGGAACAGAAAGGATCATGTCACTGTTCTGTTTTATAAATATAGGTAATATCTGTTTAATGGTTGTTGTTAGGTGCCATAGAGTCAGTTCCCACTCATAGCGACTCCATGCACAACAGAACAGAACACTGCCCGGTCCTGCGCCATGCTCCCAATTGTTGCTATGCTTGAGCTCATTGTTGCAGCCACTGTGTCAATCCATCTCATTGAGGGTCTTCCTCTTTTCTGCTGACCCTCTACTTTACCAAGCATTATGTACTTCTCCAGGGACTGATCCCTCCTCACAACATGTCCAAAGTATGTGAGACTCGTCTCGCCATCCTTGCCTCCAAGGAGCATTCTGGTTGTACTTCTTCCAAGACAGATTTGTTCGTCTTTTGGCAGTCCATGG
>NW_004446476.1:2910-4172 GCF_000243295.1 Trichechus manatus latirostris | reverse complement strand
TTCATTACCGATTTGGATGCCCTTAATTTCTTTTTCTTGCCTTATTTCTCTAGCTAGGATTTCCAGCACAATGTTAAATGGGAGTGGTGATAAGGTAGCCTTGTCTTATTCTTGTCCCTGATTTTTCCTCAAAGTGGTATCCAAGTATTTGTCTTCAATTTCTCTGATCCTGTCTTCCATTGTTTCATATCTGTTCCTCAAACCTTCTATGACACTGTCCATTTCTGAAATCTTTTTGTTTATCTTTTGAATTTCTACTTGCTGGTTTTGTATGATTTCTAGTCGTGAACTTATTTTGACATTTTGTTCCTATATTATCTTCCTGAATTCTTCCATTGTTCTGTCTGTCTTCCATGGTTTTGTCTGTCTTTTCCATGATTGTGTCTATTTTTTTCCTCATTTTTGTCTGCTTTTTCCTTCAACTCTTGGATAGCCCTGAATATTAGAGATTAGAATTCCCTATCAGGTAGTTCCAGTGCTTTTCTTCTACTGGAAGGTCACCTGGTGTTTTATTTTGGACCCGTACTGGAACCATCCTGTCTCATTTTTTTGTATGTCTGAGCAGGCATGCTGGGCATTCTTTGTTGTTTGCTCATCTGTAGGCACGATACTTCTCACCACCTTGTCTGGTGGGCAGGGCCAGTCGCTCAGCTATGGTGCAGCAGAGCAGGTCCAGCAGAGGGGGAGGGGCTGGGCTGGGTCATTTGTGACAGTACTGAGGCCGACAGGGCGAGGCCGAGGATCAGTGCAGGGTATGTTCCGGTAGACAGTGCCTGTGCTGCTCAGAGGTGGGATGCTAAGTGAATGGTGCAGATAGGTAGGAGGGAGGGGAGAGGTTGTGATGTGTGGAGCTAAGTGGGTGTGGGAAAGAAGAGAAAGAGGAGAGAGAAACAGGAGCTCCCCCAAAAAGTGCTGAGGGAGCCTGCTATCAGAGTGGGGCAGACCTGGGGAAGCCATGCGCTGGTGGCTTTCTAGCTGGGCGGTGAGGCACAGCCTGTCAAGAAGGGAGAGATATGGTACACACAGCTATGTGAGTGGGAGAAAGGAAAGGAAGGAAGGGAGAGAGACAAGAAAAAATAAAGAAAAAATAAATAAAATTATGCCAGGTGGTTGGGAGGAAGGAAGATAGAGAAAGACAAGAAACTGAGAAAAAGAAAAAGAAGAGAAAAAAAAAATGTCCCAAGGAGCCAACTGGAAGCTGGTCCATAGCAGAGCAGCGCAGCACAGCCTGTCAAGGAGTGGAGATGGCACACGATGCCAAG
>NW_004446476.1:0-1227 GCF_000243295.1 Trichechus manatus latirostris | reverse complement strand
TGTCCTTAATCTTGTTGAGGAACTTCCCTTTTATTCTTATCTTGCTGAGAGTTTTTATCAAGAAAGTGCTAGATTTTATCAAATGCCTTTTCTGCATCAATTGAGATGATCATGTGGTTCTTTTCCTTTGTTCTATTAATGTGGTGTATTATTACTGTGACTGATTTTCTAATGTTGAAATAATCTTGCATTCCTGGAATAAATCCCACTTGATTGTGATGTATAATTCTTTTAATATGCTGTTGGATTTTGTTTGCTAGTATTTTGTTGAGAATTTTGGCATCTATACTAAAGGATATTGGTCTGTAGTTTTTCTTTTTTTTTCCCTGTGGTGTCTTTTCTGGCTTTGATATCAGGGTAATGCTGGCTTCATAGAAAGAGGAAGTATTCTTTCTTCCTCTACTTTTTGGAAGAGTTTGAACAGGATTTGTTATCAGTTATTTCTCTAAATGTTTGATAGAATTCCCCAGTGAAGCTGCCTGCTCCCAGACTTCTCTTTGTTCAGAAGCTTTTTGTTACTACTTTAAGCTCTTTGCTTATTATGGGTCTTTTGAGGTTTTCTACTTCCTTTTGAATCGGTTTAGGTAGGTTATGTGTTTCTAGGAATTTGTCTGTTTCATAAAGTTACCAATTTTGTTGAAGTACAATTTACTTCTGTTATGATCCTTTTTACTTCAGTTGGGTCAGTTGTAATGTCTCCACTTTCATTTCTTACTTTGGTTATTTGAATTTTCTCTCTTTGTTCCTTTGTCAGCCTAGATAGCAGTTTGCCGATTTTAGTGATCTTTTCAAAGAACCAACATCTGGATTTGTTGATTCTCTCTACTGTTTTTCTGTTTTCTATCTCATTTATTTTTGCTCTGATCTTTATTATTTCCTTTCTTTCTAGTAGCTTTAAATTTAGTTTGTTCTTTTTCTAGTTCCTCAAACTGTAGAGTTAGATTGTTTGAGACCTTTCTTCTTCTTTTTTAATTTTATTGTGCTTTAGGTGAAAGTTTGCAGCTCAAGTTAATTTCTCATTCAAAAATTTATACACATATTGTTTTGTGACATTGGATGCAATCCCCACAATGTGACAGCATGCTCCCCCTTTCCACCTCGGGTTCTCTGTGTCCATTTGTCCAGTTTCTGTCCCTTCCTGCTTTCTCATCTTGCTTTTGGGCAAGAGTTGCCCATTTGCTCTTGTATGTTTGATTGAACTAAGAAGCACATTCCTAATGTGTGTTA
>NW_004446475.1:2553-4173 GCF_000243295.1 Trichechus manatus latirostris | reverse complement strand
TTCAATCTCTGAAGACAATTTTCTTCTAAAACTACATCCTCCAAGCATTCATTTCTTTTAACACTCTCTTAATTCCTGAATAATCTTCTTCCAATGAGGAGACTCTCATTTTCCAAACCTATCTGATTTCCCCTTCAAGGAAAGAATGGAGGTGTTTTGGACTAGGATTGGGGCTATAGAGATGTTTAGAAGTAGGCAGATATGGGCCAGGATGCCTCTCATTGTTGAGAAGTTTGACCAGAATTTGATGTCTACTTCATAATAGTAACCTAAGAAGCTGCAGTAATTGTTTGTAGGTTAGGATCTAATTGAAAACCTTAAATGAAATAATGTTTTCACTGGTAAGGTGGAGGTTAAGGGAGAAATTACAGCCTTTATGTAATCCAAACATTTATTTAACATTTAGTGCATATTTATTTATTCAATAAATATTTATTACATACTTATTAGGCCCCATGTACTTTGCTAGAGTTTAAAGATTCTGTTGTGAATACAATAGATAAAATCTCACGGAGTATAGAACCTAGCTTAGAAGAAAGATAATCAAGTTACTGCAAAAAAAGTGTGATATGATGTGTGTATTGACTGGGAAATTACAGAGACGTAAGTCAATTTATAGCAGAGGTACCTCTCTAGTCAAGGAGGAAATGGCATTTCATTTGAGACCCAAAGAATGAGTAAGATTTAACCTTATTCTAGTGCTGAGGAGAGAAAATTGTGCCCCTAACCTCAAAGAATTTACAATACAGGGGTGTATGTGATTTCTGAGAGATCTTACTAGAAATAGTGCAACTAAACTGGAAAGAACTTTTAGACCAATGGTTCTCATCCTTGAGCTTAAAATTTACCTAGGCATTTAAAAATATCTATGCCCAACCACCACCCTAAACCTTCTGAATTGGAATTTCTGGGCATGGGTCCTGGGTGGGAATCTGCATTTATAAGATCCCCACTCAACTCCTATATACATTAATGTTGGGAATCATTGCCTAAGATTTAAACATAGGTGTGCCTGAGAATCACCTGTGGATGTTTTACATCTGCAGATTCTCGGGGCATACCTGGGGGCCCAGGAGGTCCAGAGCTAAGAGGCCCAGAATCTTCATTCTTAGGAATCAGCCGGTCGGTGCTGGTTTAGGGGAGGTGGGCTGCACATGGAAAAATTGTGCTCTAAAGTTTTTAACGTCCAATCCAGCCCAATTCTAGAAAACAAACCAAAACTTCAGATTGATTTTTCATTTAGTATAAGAAAAAAAGGACTTTTCTTTGTCTAGATAGTTACAGAATGTAAGGGCTAAGCAGAAATATTAGGAGATAAAATAGTTGATCTTTTTCTTCATGTAAGACTAAGATTACATCATTAATCATTATATTATTTTTGTTGAAAAAAATCTAGAATAAATTTTGGCAACTTTGTGAAAAACAATTCAAATACTTTCACCAGTAACAATTCTCATAGTTAGTACAATATATTTTTTCTTAAATATAACCTAAAATCTACATTCAAATGTGATTGTAACTTTTTCTGAATACTTGACACCATTTAGAATAGTGTTTAGAATTTTCCTTCCCTTTAACCATTCCATATTATGCCTGTATCTGGTACAAGTATTTTTTTTT
>NW_004446475.1:0-912 GCF_000243295.1 Trichechus manatus latirostris | reverse complement strand
ATCAATAACTCCTAAATAAGCATAATTTGAGACAATTGTTAGTGTTTATTGGAAGAGTAGTGCAATATGGTGGATAAAGGGCACCTGTATTAGTTTCCTAGGGCTGCTGTGACAAAATACCACAAAGTGGGTGGCATTAAAGGACAGAAATGTATTGCCTCACAGTTCTGGAGCCTGGGAGTCTGAGATCAAGATGCTGGCCATTTTGATTCCTTCTGAAGTTTTGAGGAAGAACCTCTTATATGCCTCTCTCCTAGCTTTTGCTAGCTCCAGGCATTACTTGGCTTGTAGCTGCAGCATCATATAACATCCTTTCTCTGTCTACCTGTCTCTGTGTATCTTCTTCTGTTTTATAAGGACACCATTCATATTGGATGAAGCCCACCCTACTCCATATGACCTCATGTTAACCTAATAACGTCTTTCAAGGTATTATTTCCAAACAGGGTCACATTCACAGGTACTGGGGTTAGGACTTGAACATATCTTTTGGGGGACATAATTCAATCCATAACACCATCATAAATCTGAATTTCATTATGTATTAGCCCCAATGAATTTGGGCATTTAGAGGAGACAAAGCATTTGTCTAATTACCTTCTTCCAGATATGGACAAAGGGCTTATTGTGTTCACATCAATTCTGTATTTCCATCACCTATCTTTGAGAATTCCAGCTGTGAAAATTTTTGACCTGTTTGAAATCCCTGATGAGAAGAGGGGGAAACAATTGACTATGTCAACAGAAGATTTCCAAAGGTGATATATTAAAGAAGATAGCTTCAAAGCAACTAGCTGATAACTGGGAACTGCTCTGCTTTATCATATGTGGTGGTTGTTGTTAGGAGCCATCCAGTCAGTTCTGACTCATAGTGACCCTGTGTACAACAGAATGAAACACTGCCCAGTCCTG
>NW_004446474.1:3119-4173 GCF_000243295.1 Trichechus manatus latirostris | reverse complement strand
ACATAATTAACATAATTATTGTTTTTAATTTCTATTAATAGGTATTTTTCTTGGTTCTAATTCCCCATTTAGACTTCCTTTTAAATATAAGCATTGCGTTGTGACCCTTAGGGATGCTTTGTTGAAAAGAAAGTAGATGATTGATATACAGATAAACTGAAAGACAAATAGGTATTGTTATATAGCTTTAAAAGCAAAACCTAACACGGGATTGACCCTAAGGCAAAACTGTTAATTGGGATAACATCTCTTCAGCACCCTTCATCCTTCTAGGTATAGTGTAGTTCCCACTCTCTGTTTTCCACCTTATTGCTCTTCCTTTCCATTTCCACCCTAGTATCTCTCATATCTTTTTCGTCACAGAATTATGGGTCCAGCCAATCGGAGTCAGCAAAGATGTTAGTCAACAATGCCTTAAGAAGTTACCCTTCCCAGGACAATTTATATTTTGTTAGAAATGTATTAAAGATGAATAGGCTCAAAGCCCAAAGGAGTGATATTCAGATGACTGAATGTGACACATGCAGAGAGGTTCAGTCACTGTCTTAGTTATCTAGAGCTGCTATAACAGAAATATCATAAGTGGATGGCTTTAACAAAGAGAAATTTATTTTCCATAGTTTAGGAGGCTAGAAGTCCGAATTCAGGATCCCGGCTCTAGGGGAAGATCCTTGTCTCTTCAGCTTATTTCCTGATTACTTGGAGATCTCCATGTGTCTTGGCATCTGTCTTACCCTGTATTTCCTTTGCTGGCTTGTTTAATCTCTTTCATATCTCAGAAGAGATACATCCTACACTAATCCTGCCTCATTAACATAACAAACACAACCCATTCCCAAATGGGGTTACAACCACAGGCGTACAGGTTAGGATTTACAACATATATTTTTGGAAGACATAATTCAATCCATAATAGTCACCTTATCTCACTTGGCATCATCTTCTGCAGTTGAAGCATGAGAATTTTCTTACCCACGTAGATCTCATAACTGTTATGACTAGCTTACTTGACATATTTTATTAAGCCTCAAAAAATGAAGAAGAGGCAATTTTT
>NW_004446474.1:0-954 GCF_000243295.1 Trichechus manatus latirostris | reverse complement strand
AATCTTCTTTGATGCCACAAAAATTCTACTTTTTTGCTAAACTTATGCCACTTCAAATCATCATCTTTTAATTGCATCATGAAAGCATAGCTTTATGAATATTATTTCTGTATAGAATTTTTAAACTGGCAATAAAAATTAAGAAATACACGAGATGCTTCTTAAGGTGGGATCCAAATTTGATACCAGATGAATACTGAATATCGTTTTTTCAGTTGAGTAGAAAGAGCTATTTAATTCCAATAAGATCTATGCAAAATAGACTACTCAGAAAGAATTTTATATGAAACATTAGAATTTGTCAAACTATGTGCTTTTTCTCCATTTGTATGCATAGTCTATGCAAGCCAAACTGCAGACCCTGAAATTTTATCAATATCATTGTGCCATATTTATTAGTATTCACTTGCCTATACCTTTTATCCAAATAGCTACCATCTTGAATCAATAGAATATCTCGTGTTAAAATTCTGGCACTACTGAACAACACATGATACAAAGGGTAAATTTTCTCACCTAGATAAAAGATAGGAACATAACATGTTTCATTGGTTATTTAATGATTTACATTATAAAACTAAAAGCATACAGTGTAGTTTATGTTCTGCACAAAAAAAATAAATAAATAAAAGCACCAAGAAGGCACTGATTGCTCTAAATAAGAAGCAAAAGCTCTAGAAATAAAACTGCAACCTATGTATATTCACTTGTATATTTTGAATTCAAATATGAAGCTGTATGTGAGGGGAATATGTCCTTTTCTTCTTGAATTTTAAGTCAAGATACTCAACAAATTGATGTAAGTTTTCCAAGGTAATACCAGATTAGGCATAGACCTAATTACATTTTTCTTAATCATTATCAGTATTCGAATTCATACAAATAAGCTGGATATAGAAATATAAAGGGAAAATACTGGTGGCAAGGTGTGAGGAAATTTAAATTCTTAAGGAA
>NW_004446473.1:2887-4140 GCF_000243295.1 Trichechus manatus latirostris | reverse complement strand
AAATGGGAGCTCCTAAAAATCAAACACTTATGCTCATAAAAAGTCTTCATCAAAAGAGTAAAAGGGCAACCTACAGACTGGGAAAAAAGTTTTGTCTACGACAAATCTGACGAACATCTAATCTCTAAAATCTGCAAGATACTGCAAAGCCTCAACAACAAAAAGATAACCCAATTAAAATGTAGGCAAAGTATATGAACAGGCACTTAGTCAAAGAAGATATTCAGGCAGATAACAGACACATGAAGAAATGCTCATGATCATTAGCCATTAGAGAAATGCAGATCAAAACTACGATGAGATATCATCTCACCCCAACAAGGATAGCATTCATCCAAAAAACACAAAATAATAAATTCTGGAGAGGTTGTGGAGAGACTGGAACACTTATACACTGTTGGTGGGAATGTAAAATGGTGCAACCTGTTTGGAAATCGATTTGGCACTTCCTTTAAAGGCTAGAATAAAAACTACCATATGATCCAGCTACCCCGCTCCTTGGAATACATCCTAGAGAAATAACAGCCGTCACACGAATAGATATATGCACACTCATGTTCACTGCAGCACTGTTCACAATAGCAAAACGATGGAAACAACCTAGGTGCCCATCAACAGATGAATGGATAAACAAATTATGGTATATCCACACAACAGAATACTACGCAACGATAAAGAACAACGATGAAGCTGTGAAACATTACATGCAGGAATCTGGATGGCATTATGCTGAGTGAATTCAGTCACAGAAGTAAAATTATTGTTTAAGACCACTATTATAAGAACTCAAGAAAAGGTTTAAACACAGAAGACTACATTGTTTGATGGTTACAAGTGTGGGGAGGGAGAGTGAGGGCTATTTACTGATTAGATAGTAGGCAAGAGTTATCTCAGGTGAAGGGAAGGATAGCACACACTACAGGGGAAGTCAGCACAATGGAACTAAACCAAAGCTAAGAAGATTCCTGAATACAATCAAACACTCTGAGCGGCAGAGTATCATGGGTAGGGGTGTGGAGACCATGTTTTCAGGGGACATCTAGGTCAAATGGCATAACAAAGCTTGTAAAGAAATTGTTCTGCATCCCACCTTGGTGAGTGGCGTCTGGGGTCTTAAAAGCCTACAAGTGGCCATCTAAAATGCATCAATTGGTCCCAACTACCTGGAGTAAAGGAGAATGAAGAACACCAAAGACACAAGGAAAGTATTAGCCCAAGAGACAGAAAGGGCCACATAAACCAGAAACTTCATC
>NW_004446473.1:0-1160 GCF_000243295.1 Trichechus manatus latirostris | reverse complement strand
TTTGTTGGCTGCTGGTGTTGATTTTCCACTTCTTTTGATTTCTTCCTTACCTCTCACCACCTCCCCCTCCTTTCACGCAAATATCTGGCTCCCTGCGAGATCTTTGCTTCTTCTTGAGCAACTGCGGAGTTCCATTGAAGTGTGAAACTGCTTCCCGGTCTGGGCTGCCACGCTGGTGGGATCCCGGGTCTTTTGTTTGTTTCTTTGTTTTGAATTGTTTGTTTGTTTTCTTGAGCTGGGAGCCCGTTCTGGCTGGGAGGTGCTGCGCTGCTTAGAATCTACCCTGACAGTTTGCACAGATGCGCAGAGGGATCCCTGAAGGCGATTCTTCTGTCGTGTTTTTTTTCCCTGTTTTTTGGAGGGCTTTTCTTGTTCTTTTTTCTTAAGTTGTTTTGTTTTCTTTTCCCTTTTTTTCCCTTTTTGTCTTTCTTCATTACTCAGTTTCTCGTCTCTCTATACCTTCCTTCTCTTTCTGTTCTCTGAATACCTGGCGCTGAATACCTCTACACCTTCTAGCCAGGCTGTACTGCAACACCTGAGAACAACTTTCCGAGACTTCATAGCAGCACCAGTGGGATCCCTGGGAGCTTTGCTGTTCTTTTTCCTTTCTGATTTTTATTTATTAATACTTTACTTTTTTTTCTTCTTCTTCCCTGTTTTGTTTTTCTCCATTTCATAGTCGCTTGTCTCTCCACTCCAACAGCAAGATCCCCTTGCACTCTTTTTTGTTTGTAAGTTTTTGGCTCCTGTTCCTTTCTCCCATAACCATCGTAGCTCCACACATAACAATCTCCCCCCTACATCCTGCCTAATTTTACCATGTGCTTAACATCACACCACCAAGCAGCACAGACATGATCTACTGGAACCTGCCCTGCACTAATTACTGACATGCCCTGGTGGCTGTAGTAAGTGCCACTAACAACCCATCCCAGTAAGTCCCCCTCAGCTCGACCTGCCCTGCTGCAGCATATCTGAGTGACTGACTCTGCCAATTGGAGAAGGAGGAGAAAAGTGTCATGCCCACAGGCAAGGAAACAACAAAGAACTCACAGCCCGCCTGCTCAGATACAGCCAAATAAAAAAACAAAGGATGAAACAAACTAATCTACAATCAATAAAAGAGAAAAATAACTACCGCATGCCCCGAAGACAGCAGA
>NW_004446472.1:2979-4147 GCF_000243295.1 Trichechus manatus latirostris | reverse complement strand
TGGATTGACACAGTTGCTGTAACAATGGGCTCAGGCATAACAACAATCATGAGGATGGTGCAAGACCACACAGTGTTTTGTTCTGTTGTACCTGGGGTCGCTAAGAGTCAGAACCAACTTGACAGCTCCTAACAACAACAACATGTAAAAATTATACAAGTAAGAGTGGGCTATCTTAGTGGTTGGATCATGTTGGATTATTATCGTCTTCAATGTGCTTTTTCTTACATTTTAAATTTTATGTTATATATTTTTTTCAAAAAGAAGTAGCTAAAATATAATAATGATGAAGAATGCCTGGAGCTCTGAGGCAGATCTTTGATGGTTGTAACACTGTCCAAGATTCAGGACAATAAATGGCCATTTCATTGGCCCAGGTCCCCAGTCTTTTCTCACTAAGTTCTCAGGACAGGAAGCATGAACTCCTTTCCAGAATCATCTTCCCATACCCTTATTTCTCACTTTATTGAAATCATATTCCTGCTTAATATTTGTATGTTCCCTTTAAGTATTCATAACTACTTCACAGCAATGGAATTGGACCTCATTTGAAAGTTTCCACCTCTAACAGCAATTAACTAGAAAATATAGACTGGTAGTTTGCAGTGTAGATGAAAATTCTATTAGGATTTCCCTAAACTAACTAGTTACTGCCCCCTAAATAACAACAGCAAGAATGAAGACAGTAACATTTTCTACCTCTGGAGTGCATTTTAACCTTCAAATGCTTTCTACATTATTAAGATCACATTACAGTGTGAGGAAGGCAATACAGAAAAGCACTCAAAAACTGAAGGATAGAAAGCAGTCTGTCAATGCTGTCATTCTGTTGGTGACATCAGCCATTGTTCGCCACCTCTCATGTGCAGGCAAAGCCTTTCTTTTTGGAGAGAATTGTAAAACACAGAGTTCTGTATGTTGAAAGCTACAGAAAAGATGTGGGACTTTTCACAAGTGGGCTGTATAGTTTCAAGCAACAGCCAATTAATGTAGAATTGTTATTAATTTGTTTTAGTCTCCAAAGCCCTCTAATGCTTAATAATTCCTGCAACATTTATAAAATATATAGTGCAGGAAATGTGCTTCTCACATCGCAGATTGAGATAGGACATCTGTTTGCAATAGGTACCAGGTTCTGTCTGTATATGTGACTCCTTCCTGAAGACAG
>NW_004446472.1:0-2215 GCF_000243295.1 Trichechus manatus latirostris | reverse complement strand
TCAGGCAGGCATGTCCACTGATGCAGGATGTTTCTATAGTCCACGTCACTGACCAAGGCCTGAGAGTTCTTGGCCAGGACCACCCCCAGCATGTCCACTGGGCTGCTGAACTTGGTCTTCCACTTCTCAAAGTCCTTCTTGTACTCTCTGTCACTCTGGATCTTGGCCACATGCATGGACCACATCATCTTCGGGTCGTCTTCAATGTTCCGGGCTCCAATGTGGTGACCGAGCTGCTTGCGGTACCCATCTTTGTATTTGTACTAAGATAAAAATACACGAAGCCAGCTTTCATTATAAGTCCTTAGAAGCCACATGTGTGTGCACATTCATCTTGCATAAGCCAGAGCGTAATTGGCTTTCGCTAATAATCACCAGCTCAAGCCAATATCCTGGCTTTTACCCTGAAACCTTACAGAAGTAGTAACATAGATGGAATTGCTATCATTTTAATTTGACCTAAAATCACCTATGTCCTAGTAATAAGGAATAATTCTGAGGCAGGAAGTGCACACAGTGGCCCGAGAGGTCACCTGCGGACATGGAGGAGAGGGCATCTGAACCATGGAACCCAGAGAATTGGATCTTACGTACTAAAAGCCTGTCAGAAAAGAGATTCACTTGGTGACATTGTATGTGTAATAAGGAATCAAATGAGTGGCCGGTCCTGCAAGCATGAAGTACTCTAGCCCACGGATAACCAGCAGCAGCAACCAAAGAGAATTTATTATCTCATAAAAAATTCATGCATTCAGTAGAGGTCGCAAATTTTTGGCATTACTTTGAAAACTGATTATACTAGTGAAGCTGACACAGCAACCTCACCGGTTAGATCATGCTCCTAATAAGGTCATGGGTTCTAGTCCCACTGGACCAATCATGTTTTTTTTATTCCATATCCAATGACTTCATCCCTGGAATTGGAGCCAATTCTCTAAAAAAATACATGATTCTAGTCTTAAAGATGACTGAGTAAGAAAGTATAGATGAGTCAACAGGAGACAATATGACACAATGGTAAGGAATGAGAATGTCTGAAGTCTCAGCCAGGAATGTGATTTTAGGCAAGTTGCTTAAGCAATCCACAAAAGGGGTATAATGCAATATCTGTGCCCTAAGAGTTCTTTGAAGACTACTTGAGATAATGCATGCAAAGCTCTTAGCACAGAGCTCTCCATACATTTTTATTTATTATCATTTCATTATTTATTGCTATTGGCATAAATCCATTTGTGAAATGTGCCAACATACATAAACTAAAGTGAGTCACTCACATGATCTTCCAATACAAAGGACAGTGTATTACCATGTTTCCAAATAGTGGGATTTTGAGAGCAGTTGCCTGTTGCTCAAGAATCCCTGAGACACTGGGCAATGATAATGCTATTACTTTGAAAGGTAAGCACTACAGAACCAGGAGCTATTGTCAAGGGTGGAAGCTTTGGCTCGTAGCCACCTCTGGTACTAATCAACTGACTTCTTTTCATACTCTTATAAGGGTGAATTGTATTGGCAAGTGCCATATGCATTTTTAAGCATTTTATACAAAAATGCTACATAAAGCAGGACTCGGATTCTCACTGGGAGTACTTATGTGTATGAGTTACACTTTCTACAAGCACAGTGATCATCTTTCTATGCATCTCCAAGCTCACAGTTGCACTTAACATTTTATACATAAACGGATGTTTATCTAGACTTGGTGGTCCAGTTCTCACTGAAGATGCTAAGTCCTACCGGTTACAAATGCCTTTGAGGTACATCAGATTTTTCATTGTCCCTCAAATTAGTTTTTTTTTTTTAAAATATCAAATATATCAGGATATAGTTTTAAAGGTCTGGGAAAATTCTTTTTAATGAGTGAGTTCAGTGAAAACACCATTTCAGACTGATCACATCCTCTGAGTAAAATCGACAACTCACATCACTGGCAATGTTCCTGGAGGCCTTGGCTGCCACGATTGGGATAGCATCAATTCGCAAGTCATAGCCTTTCTTCTTTGCTTCTTCGTTGGCAAGTTTATACAGATTCTAAGTTTGGGAGAGAAAAAAGGATGCCGACATTCATTCCAAAATTTGACACAGGACTGAAATAATCCACAAAGTCCTACACAGAGAAGTGTCCATCATCAGTCATCTTACTTGTGAGACTTCTACGCCTTCTGCATTTTTGCTGAAATTGACACTTAAATATGATACCAGTGGAGAAGGCTGC
>NW_004446471.1:3155-4174 GCF_000243295.1 Trichechus manatus latirostris | reverse complement strand
TATATTAATTTCTTGCCTCACTCTTTGGTTACATGAGGTTTGTCTTATAGTGTGTCACTTATCACAGTTTAAATCTCTCCCCAAATTTCTAGTATACTTTATGGATCTTTTTTTTTTTTAATATTTTAATCCAACTCTATAAGAATTAAATGATTCTTAGTTTCTAATGTGTTTTACAACTTGAAAAACAAGTCCACCATCATTATCTTTTCCAAGAAAAAAATATCCACCTTTTGAAATATTTGTCCTCTTCTCTCAGTTGACAGAAATTCTACAAAATACCCAACCAGCACTCAAAACTGTGAAGATCATCAAAAACAAGGAAAGTCTGAGCAACTGTCAGAGCCAAGAACAGTCTAAAGAGACATGACAACTAAATGTCATGTAGTATCCTAGATGGGATCCTGGAAGGGAGATTAAGGGAAAAGGAAGGGAATTTGAATAAAGTATGGACTTTTGTTAATAATAATAGATTGGTTTTGGCTCATTAATTGTGAAAAGTGTATCATACTAATTTAAGATGTTAATAATATGGGAAATGGGGTATGGGGTATACAGGAACTCTCTGTATTATCTTCACGACTTTTCTGTAAATCTAGAACTATTCTAAAATTAAAGTTTTATTAAAAAATAATTTTTAAAAACTGAAAAATACAGAAATGTTTGTCCTCTTCTGCTTCCAGATGAATTTTACTATTTGCAAAATAGTTTGTCAAATGTCACTGACTATCACTTAAATAAAGGAGAACAAGCAGTAAGGGAATGCTGCAGGAAAGGTGAGTATGGCCAATGATTACTATTTTATTCCAATTGTTTGGAGACAGTCTCTCCATAAACTAACATTTTGGCAAAGACTTGAAGGAAGTGAGAAGCTGCCATGGAGGTTTCTGGGAAAAAAGCAAGTGAAAATTTGTCTCCACCATTAGAATATAAGATTCTGGACACCAGGTACCTGTTCATTTTGCTCACTGCTGAACATGCAGCACCTCAGCACATAGTAGGCATTCAAAAATTATTTA
>NW_004446471.1:0-1371 GCF_000243295.1 Trichechus manatus latirostris | reverse complement strand
GAATATTTGATTTTAAGCAGGAACATGAAAGGGAAGGAGTCAGGTGGCTATTGGAGAGGACAGCATTACAGGCAAACGCAAAGGTCCTGAGACGGAAGCATAGTCATCTTACTTAAGGAGCAGCAAGGCCACAGTAGACGGAACAAAGAGTGAGCTAAGGGGAGAATAAGGGGACATTGGGAAAGGTGTAGTAGCAGAAGGAGAGGCCAAATCACGAAATGGTTGTACTCTGGGAAACATATGAAATTACTAGAGGAATCTGAGCAGAGGAGTGACCTGAACAGAAACTTTTTTTATTTAAATCATTATGGCTGCTGTACAAAGAATGAGTGGAGAAAGGGAGTAAGTAGAGAACAACAGAAGCAGAAAACAAACTATGAGACTATTGCAATAATACAGATAAGAGATAATGGTACCTTGGCACAGGGTGATAGTGACTGAAATGTTCAGAAGTAGTCAGATTTTGGATATTTTAAGGTTTGAGCTTGCAGAATTTGCTGAAGGGTTGGATTTAAAAACGTAAGAAAATAAGATTTATAGATGACACAAATATTTTTTGCTACAATGCCTAGATTGAATAACAAAATTGCCATTTACTGAGATACAAAAGACTTGAGAAGGAATTATTTTGCAGTAGGGTATGGGAGTGAAAAAAGAGTTTGAGATTAGAAACGCTAACTTTGAAGTGCATACAAGATAGCCAAGTGGAGATGTCATGTAGACAGTTGGGTATGTGAGACTGCACATCAGGAAAAGGTCAAGCTTCAATCATTTAAAGTTATGAGAGTGGATAAGATCAGGAAGCAAGTGACAGTAAGACAGAAAAGGGAAGAAGTCCAAAGTTTGGGTCTGACCCACTCCAGTATTTAATGGTTGGTGAGATGTAGACAAAATAATCAAGGATACTGAGGTGGAGTGGGTGGTAAGGTGGGAGGGAAACACAGCAGGACTGATATCCTCAAGTCCAAATTCAAAAGTATTTCAAGAAGGGACTGATCAACTATGATAAATGCTGCCAATAATTCAAAGAGTAGAAAATATAATGCAGGAAAGACAGCAATCAATCATCTATCCAGAATAGTCAAACAAATGTTGACTCCAGGTGGGCACCATCATTATAATACATCATGAAAGTTAAGTCAAGAAAGGTGCTACACAAAGAATAAAATTTATAGAATACTTGGTACTTCTTCACTTCCCTGAAATGCTAGCTAGAAAGGTCATATAAAAAGAACTCTTTAAAATGATACTTTTCAATGTCTCGTTCAACTTGAGAAGACCAAACAATTTTAGCGCCAAATCATCAAAAAAAATAAGTCCTAACAAATAAAGGAACTAAGAAAGTGTGTTTCAAAACACATACAAATTCTT
>NW_004446470.1:3117-4174 GCF_000243295.1 Trichechus manatus latirostris | reverse complement strand
GTCTGCAAGCTTCTCAAGAATTAGAGAAAAAGCATTCTTGTTTTATAGAGAAAAGCATTCTTCTTTTATAGAGATTGAGAGTAAACAAGGCCAGAAAAAAGCCAGATGTGAGGAAGTGGAATGTAAGGGTGACTCATTGGGCAGTAAATCAGAATGGTTTATTACTCTGAGGTCAGCCTATTTATTACTCTGAGGTCAGAGGGATAGTGTGTTCAGGCTGACGGTGGGCTGAAGTTCAGGGACTTGAAGGAAGGAGAGACGCTTAACCAAAGTTTGGTTAACAAGTATTTTGCTTCTGACTGATCAGTGAGGACAAACAATTCAGTTACTTATTTATGAGGCAAGGAATGGGAATTTGGAGGGTCTGTGTCTGGCCTTGTCATAGGTGTTGTAGAGAAAAATTTGAATGCTGTTTCACGTTAAATCAGAGAGGTTTTTTAAGGGTTTAAAACGATTGCAATTGGGGAACTATGTAGCCCATTGAAAATGGAACCAGTAGTCCCGGGACAGCTTCATTATACAAGTATTTTTATGGGATATAAAGAGGAACCAAACCATAAGGAAGGCAATTACAGGAAAATCAATGAATAATGTAGTGATTATACTCTGCTTACTGATTATTAATAGTAAAGTTATAGATAGTTTCACAGGATGCTTAGATCATGGTCACAAGATGCTTTCATTTATTTTCTTTGTCTATCTTGCAAAAATATCATTGGCAACAGTACCCAGACAGCGCTCTTCCTGAGTACATGTATTTTGGGGGGCGCAGATGGTCACTTGGCTAAGATCCCTCAGGGCATATGGTTTCACATCCTAGTTTTGACCACTGACTAAAAACATGACTTTCTCAAAAAAACATAGCTGCTAGTCTAGAGATCCAGATTAAAATTAGATAGCATGATCAGCCTCTGTCTCACTGACTACACTGAAAGTTGTCTTTTCCTGAGACTTAGATAAACAAGACGGCGTCTGTGAGTCTTATGTAAGTCATATGGAAAGGGTGGTTATTTGCACTAAGCTGCTTTCCTGAGGTGGGGAGATTTCTTTAACCATC
>NW_004446470.1:1661-2597 GCF_000243295.1 Trichechus manatus latirostris | reverse complement strand
CTCTTCCAGCTTCTGGGAGGCCTAGGCATTGCTTGGTTTGTAGAAGCAATTTCACAAGGCTGCCTTTCCTCTGTTTATCTTGCTGTGTCTCTTCTCTTAGTCTATAAAGACACCTCTCAGATTTGATTAGGACTCATTCACTTCTGTATGACTTCACGTTAATTTTACTGATAAGATCTTGAAAGACCCTATTTCCAAACAAGGCCAAATTCACAGGTACCAGGAGGTAGGACTTCATCGTGTCTTTTTTGAGGTACCGGGCAGTGTCTCATTCTGTTGTCCACAGAGTTGCTAGAAGTCAGAAACGACTCCCTGTCACCTAATAAGAACAACAATTTAATCTGTAGCAGAGTATGCCTATTTTCCATACCACCACCAGCCTTATGTTTCCAAGATTTTTTATTTTTGCTAATCTAATAGATGAGAAACGGTATCTCATTATTGTTTAAATAGCATTTTTCTTCTGAGTGAAGTTAAGTGTCTTTTCGTATACTTAAAGGCCGTTTTGGTTATGTTTTTCTGCAACGCTAAACATGTCTCTTGCCTGTTTTTCTATTAGATTTTGAGTATATTTACCCCTCTCAATTTTAGGAGCGCTTATATTTTAAGGAAATTGGCTTCTTATCTGTGATAAAAATTGCAAATATTTTCTTCTATTTGTCAGTTGTATTTTAACTTTAGTTATGGTGTTTTCCCCCTGAGAAATCATGTATATTTAATTTATCAAACTTTCAACTGTTTCTGTTGTTGCTTCTGGGTTTGGATATCTTTTAATAAATAGGTAAGAATCAATTATAATAAAGTCATTCTTAAACATGTATGCTAACACTCAAGCCTTCACAATTTAACAAGTTTATGTCTTCTATCTATAAATCTTGGTTAGTAAACTTTTCAGTAGGTATAAATAAAATTAGAATTCAACTCTCATCACAAGCC
>NW_004446470.1:0-889 GCF_000243295.1 Trichechus manatus latirostris | reverse complement strand
AGATACATACAAAAAGAATTTGGATTCTTCGTAAAAGAGTAATGTAAATGATAAAAATAACACCACTAAAAATCAGAGGCACAAAAATTTGAATAAACATCGGCCTCCCCTTCAACCAAATTAGGGTTTTTTGTTTTTTTTTTACTGTTTACAATGTGTGGCAAAATTACTTAGCTAGGACAGTGAGGTCAAATGGGATAAATTGGCACAATCATTTGAGACAAATGGTCCACACTAAATATCAAGAGCTTTTAAAATGTTCATATCCTTTCACATAGTAATTAAGCTTAGGATAACCTACTAAAGGAAAATAGTCCAAAACGCTGTAAACATTCTACAGAAACAACCAGAAATAATTCAAGCGTTCACTCTGTTGGGAGCTAAACAGGGCTAAAATCTGACATCTAGTGTTCGCTGAAGTAAGCTGCGTGGTATTAATTGAACACCTGGGTTAGGTGCTGTTGAGTTGATTTTCGACTCGTAGTGACCCAATGTAACAAAGTAGAACTGCCCCGTAGGGTTTCCTAGGCTGTAATCTATATGGAAGCAGATCTCTAGGTCTTTTCTCCCGAAGAGTGGCTAGATAGGTTCTAACTGCCAACGTTTCAGGCTGTAGTCAAGCACTTAACCGTTTGCGTCCCCCAGGGAACCTTGAACATCTGGTAGTCTTATAATATTAGCAATGCCTTTTGATAGTGTTTAAAACCTAGAGCATATTTTGGCTTGGAAACACATAGATTTGTTAGCAGAAGAGAAAGTCACACATAAATTAGTAAGAGGAATATCCAGAACTTAGCTATTCTTAATTTTTTAAATCACAGGGACAGGAATAATCACAGGGTAAAGGACTCAAAAAGTGAACACAATTGGAACAGGGGCTAGGAACATA
>NW_004446469.1:3280-4175 GCF_000243295.1 Trichechus manatus latirostris | reverse complement strand
TGAATTAAAAATAATAGCATATCGGAAGCTAAATGTATAAGTTACTAAATGCATAAATATTCAGAGGTGATAAGTAAAATAAAACAATACTTCAGCCTTAGAATATGGTATATTGTGGTGTCAAATAAAAGGGAACTTTTCTGAAATTTTCTAGAAAATGATAGCTAGAATACATTACTGAACAAAGAAGTGTTGCTATAATGAAACAGCATGCTGCATATAATTAAAGTATTAAAATTGTATAATGACTATACTGTTAGGTACAACAAGCTTCATTACATATGAAGAAAGATAAAAAACAACGCATTTGTAAAACCAGATATCCTAGTGACTACAAGTAAAAACAAATTGAAACCTGACTGGTTTATAAATCTACCAATTATACTGGGCAAAGAAGTCAAGTAACATTTTGGCATTCTCTTTTCTCTACTTTCACCCAACAATTCACAAAAATAGGTAACCTTATGGGTTTTAACAATTTACTTCTTAATTCTGAAAGTGAACATGTCTGTTATTTTAAAGAATAGTATCTGCACTAAAGGAAGTTAAAGTGAACGCTGCAAAAATAATTTATCCAATTCCCACTAGCAAAACACACAAAAATTCAACTGCATTCATACATATCTAAATATGCCAGCTTTTCTCCAAGACATGTCCTGAATTATGCTGCAAAATAGAGTACCTGGAAGATGAAAGAGCATTCAGAACATCAACACAGAAATACATCCATTACTAAAAAGTAATTTTAAAGTGCTTCCGGCATATAGAAGATTTATTTGCATTTCTATAGTTACATAATGTATAAGTACTACCTCATTACAAAGTCAGCTTTGCATTTATTTGCTATTTATCCCTCAATTACTTGGTAAAAATGGATAGTTAAAAGTAGAAGAGC
>NW_004446469.1:0-1041 GCF_000243295.1 Trichechus manatus latirostris | reverse complement strand
GAGTCTTCCACCAATCCTGATGTCAAGTCCTTCTTCATATAGTCTAGTTCTTGGGTTATTTACTCAACACACAGATTGAAATGTATAGTGAAAGGATACAACCCTGATGCACACCTTTACTGATATTAAACTACTAAGTATCCCCTTGATCTGTTTGAACGAGAGCCTCTTGGTATATGTACAGGTTCCTCTTGAGCACAATTAAGTGTTCTGGAATTCCCATTCTTGGCAATGTTATCCATAATTTGTTATGATCCACACAGTTGAATGCCTCTGCATAGTCAATAAAACACAGGTAAGCATCTTTCTGGTATTCTCTATTTTCAGCGAAGATCCATATGACATCAGCAATGGTATCTTTCATTCCATGTCCTGTTCTGAATCCAGCTTGAATTTCTGGCAATTCCTTGTTGATTTAATGCTGTAAACATTTTTAAATTATCTTCAGCAAAATTTTACTTGTGTGTGATATCAATGATATTGTTTGATAATTTCAGCATTCAGTTGGATCACTTTTCTTTGGAATGGGCAGATACATGGACCTCTTACAGTTGGTTGGCCAGGTAACTGTCTAACAAGTTTCTTGACATAAACACAAGTGAGCTCCTCCAGTGCTACAACCATTTGTTGAAACATCTCAGTTGGTACTCTATCAATTCCTGGGGCCTTGTTTTTTGCCATTCCCTTCAGTACAGTTTGGACTTCTTCCTTCAGTACCACTGGTTCTTGATTATATGCTACCTCCTGAAATAGCTGAACGTCCACCAGTTCTTCTTGGTATGCTGAATCTGCGTACTCCTTCTATCTTCTTTTGATGCGTCCTGTGTCATTCAGTATTTTGCCCACAGAATCCTTCAATATTGTAACTCAAGGCTTGAATTTTTCCTTCAGTTTTATCATCTTGAGAGGAGCCCTGGTCGTGCAGTGGTTAAGAGATCGGCTGCAAACCAAAATAGCTGGCAGTTTGAATCCACCAGCCACTCCTTGGAAACCCTATGGGGCAGTTCTACTCTGTCCTATAGGGTCACTATGAGTCAGAAT
>NW_004446468.1:0-4176 GCF_000243295.1 Trichechus manatus latirostris | reverse complement strand
GTCCACGCCCCACCGCTTAGGACCTCTGACATGTTGGACAAATTACTTAACCTCTCTCTGTCTCAGTTTCCTCAAGGTAGGTTGGAGAGATTTAAACGAGGCAAGGAATGCCAGGCACTCAGCGTGCTGCTGACACCTAGGGCTTCTGCCTCCGTTACTACCGTGGCCAACACTGTGGGAAGCTCACTGGCCAGGCTTGTCTGGCCAACCCAGTAGCATCCTGTCCCCAGCAGAGCTGCGGGTGCTGGGGGTGCAGAGCAAAGGGGAAGGAGGGAGCCCTAAAGGGAAATGGAGGCAGGCCAGGGACAGGGCCTGGGGCCTCCACCTGGTGAGTGCCCACCCTCTATTCCAGTGCTTCTGAGGGGGGCTCTTTGCACGCACCTGCCCACGTCTCTAGGTGCAACTTCTTGAGCACAATGTAGAGGAAGAGGAAGATGGTCTGCATGAACTGGGAGATGGTGTTGGCATAAGCAGAACCCCTGGAAAGGAGGGAACACAGGCTGTGGCTGACAGCCAAAACCACCCCTTGCCCTCTCGCGGAGCCCTCACCACTCTTCCTGCGGGGCGGGGGGTGGCTTCCCTGCTGACGGCCAGCATGGGGCAGCAAGGGACAGAGCCATGGCCTAGCCAGTACCCCCATCCCTGGAGTCAACCATGCCCAGTAGCCAGGGTGTCTTTGGGCACTGCAGTGCCACACAGGCAGCAATTACTAGCATGTCCTGGGGGCCACCCGGCCAGGCCTCTACTTGTCAGCATCTCCTGGTGGGCTGGGTCTGGAGGAGTGCCACAGGGCGCCTGAGGACCAGCAGGCCCCCTCTCCATGGCCCCCTCACTTGAGGACAGCACAGCAGCCTCCCATAAGTCCTTGCCTTGAGTGACGCGATGGTGGTAATTGCCTTCTGCCTGCAAGGGGGCGCTCAGTGGGCAGTGCTCCCTGGCCAGGCCCTTCAGCCCACCAGGTCCTGTGCCCGTGGCAGGAGCTGCTCACCTGACCCCCAAGTTCAGCACAGAAACCAGCACGTAGTTGGCCAAGCCGTTGACACAGTTCCCCACAATGCCGCTGAGGACTTCAGGCCAGATGATCCCCTGAAATAAATAAACATTGGCCACCAGACTAAGGGCACAAGTAACCTCTGTTCCTTAAATGAAAGGACTTCCTTGCTAAAGTGTGGGTAGGACTGAGAGAGTGTGAACAAGCCCAGAAATGTCAGCTTTATAGCAGGCTGGGAACATGCTGCTTCTTGCTGGTCAGGACATGGGATGGCAGATTAGAAGTGAGCCGGGGCCTTCTCCTCTGACCCCCTGCTTCACAGATGATGGAGAGAGAGGGAAAGCACACAGGTGTCTGTCCTGTCCCACTGCGTGGGAATCGGGTGGGTGTTCCTGGGCAGCCCGAGAAGTGCGCTGTGCGGGGAGGGAGCCTCCCCTCCAGCCAGGGACCTGTACCTGATTTTGCAAGTATTTTGCCAGCAAGCAGTAGAGAAAAATTGCCTGCATAAAAAAGAAACAACAAATCAACAAACAACAACAACCACCACCCAGACTAACATTAACAGACATTTCTTTCCAGGACACAGATATCCGAGTTCCCTCGGGGCTCCCATTCCGCTCCAGTGAGAGATAGCAGGCAGAGTATGGGGCTCTAAGAAAACAAATTTGGGGTCTGGGCACACTTGGGCAACAGGCAAAGGGGCAGCTTCTGGCTACCAACTGGGGCTTCCCTCAGGGAGCTGGTGCTCCTCTCAGCTTAGGAAGGCAAACGAGGAGGGAGCGAAGGCTGGGCTTGTTCAGAGAAGGGCCCGCCAGAGCCTGAATCCACAGGCCATGCTGGGGACATGCTGCTTCTTGCTGGTCAGGACACGGGACCGAAGATTAGAAGTGACCCAGAAGAAAGGCCCGGAGATCTGCTTCTGAAAAATCAACCATTGAAAACTCTATGGAGCACAGTCCTATACTTGTTGCTCGGTGGAAACCCCAGGTTTTGCTCGGCTCAACTCGTCACAGTCAATAAACAAGAGGCTGAGGTGGGAATTAGAAAGGTGCCTTTATTTTGTTGCAAAAGGAAAGGAACAGTCGGGTTGTTGCCTCCAAGACTGCTGGCAGGCAGCTTGGGGAGGCGGGCTTTTACAGAGAGCAGACAAGGAAATGTAGATTTATCATGAGTATTCAGGATCGGCCTTCGTGCAGGTGTCTAGAGCTCCGGGATGACTGTGCATTTTCTCTAGACAAGGGTTTGATTCTCCAGGATAGAGGAAGAGGTGGATTTTCCTTCATTAGGATGTTAAGTCTCCACCCAGAGGCGGGGTGCTTCTATATATTTTGCACTTAGTGAGCTAATGGTCACTTAAAGTGCCAAGATGGTGTGGAAAACCTGCTAAAACCAGTCGAGGCCAGCTACCGCAGTTGGGTGGTTATCTTGTCAAGGACAATTTCAGAAGAATGTGCAGCCTTTTCTGCTGGGTGTAGGAGGGTAAGCCAGAGCAGTTGTCTCCTAGAAGGGCTGAGCTCTGAGGCTGCCTCTCACACTGACACACAGGGGGTCACCATGAGTCAGGGTCGACTTGACAGCAACTGGTAACTGGTATGTGTGTGTTAACGCACACATACACACACACACAAAGTTAATATTGCAAAGTGGTTGAATAATAGAGTCTGGCACATTTATACATTCCAAGTGTTTTCCAAGCGTTAGGCAAGCATTATGGAAGTATTAATAGTCATTGTTATCACTATTACTGGCAGTTAAATTTTGCAGTGTCATTTTATGGAAGGGCCTTGCTTTATCTGATAAAGGAGAAGCCATAGCAGTGGCGTCACTAGGGTCGGTGTCACCCAGTGTGGTAGCTCATGGCGCGCCCCCCGCCCCATATGAACCTCCTCGCCTACCAGACCATACAGAATCCTTAGGAATGTGCTTTGTACTAATGTTACTCGTAAATCATAATTCCCATATATCACTCCTTCTTTTCCTTTAATTACTACTTCATTCTCAAAAATGTTATTGATTATAGGTTCACAAATACTAATTTCCAAAATATTCTGGCTAAAACACCAGAAATTTTGACAAAATCAGTGACTATAAAAACACCGGTAGCAACGAAAACGACGACACGTGCTTGTAGCATGTGCAGAGGAAACCACGTGATTCAAAGCTTCGTTATAATTGGGTGACAGTGACAACTCCGACTGGAGGGCATTAGAGGGGTCAAAAAGTAAATTAGCATAGAGCTTTAGCCTTGTAGGTATATTGATACATGTAAAGTGGACTTACGAAAAATGTTTCTGTTGTTATAACTAGCTGCAGGAATATTTTTATAAATAATAATAAATTTCTGCTGAAACACTGCACACACATTTTATAGACAGTCATTTTAGTGTCACTTCCTCTGACAGTGTCACCTGGTGCGGTCCACGCCCCCGCACCACCCTAGTGATGCCACTGAGCCATAATGATATCTTCAGAGGACGTTTCCCCCGATCCAGCTCCAGTGACCCTATCTGACAAGACACCATCATCTTGGTCTGAAGAGCCAAAGTATGGCTTATAGGGAAACCAGCCCTTCAGGTGGTTTCCGTAAGACATGGAAGAAATCTGTAGCTGGCTAGGCCCCAAATAGGTCAGGGCCCTGGCCTTCCAGACAGGTAGGTGTGGCTGGGGTACACCTAGGCATGCTTTAGGGGCACCCTGTGTTCACCCTGACCCAGTCTCTTCCCAGTTTCCTCCTCAAGAGCTTTGCCCCTGGTGCCAGGGAGGCTAAAGGGCCGCTGCTATTACAGAGATGGGAAGATGAACTTGGGCCATCTGTGATCAGCACTGCCAGATATCAACGTGTATCATTACACTACAACAAACCAAATAATGTAGTAGTGGGTTCCAGAAGAGTCATACAAATCACTGGGTCAGAGTAGAAAGCACAGAAACTGACCCAAATATATGCAGTGCTTATTGATTTAGCATTTAATAAACTAATGGAGAAGGAAGAGACTATTCAATCATTGGTGCTAGAAAAAAATAAAGTTAGACGTATTAAAGTCTTAGATGTAAAAATAGAAACCATGAAAGAGTTCAAAGAAAATATAGGCAAATACCTATATAATCTTGCAATGGGATAATTCTTTTTAAGCTCATCAAAGACAGACTTCATAAAAGAAAGGACTTATGGATCCGATTACATA
>NW_004446467.1:2992-4176 GCF_000243295.1 Trichechus manatus latirostris | reverse complement strand
TCTGTCAAAAGACCAAGATCTTGGGGCACACCAGCCCACGGACAAGGACTAGAAGGCAGAAGGGGAACAGGAAAGCTGGTAATAGGGAACCCAAGGTCGAGAAGGGAGAGTGTTGACATGTCGCAGGGTTGTTAACCAGTGTCATGAAACAATATGTGTACTAACTGTTTAATGAGAAACTATTTGCTTTGTAAACCTTCATCTAAAATACACTAAAAAAAAAAAAGACCAAGGTCGGAATGGGGAAATGTTCTGTCAACTTGTATGTTCAAGACTAGATATAATGTACTGCAAGAGAAGATTCTGCATTCCCACACACAGGGATAGCTATTTCTCTGGCATTTCTTTTCTGAGTAGAAGACATAGTCCTTAAATGAGATGTTTCAATGACCAATGGAGTTCACCAAAGGCAAGTTTAAATTACCATTTTCTGTTATTCTTATGTCTAAAGCTGACTTATTTTAATTGCCTAACCTTAACAGATACTATTTTACTGTGTAACTACACAGTAATAATGATAGCTATAATTTATTTAGCATTTTCTCTGTACGTGGCTCAGCACAAAGCACTTTAGCAGAATTTTTTCTTTTAATTTTTGCAACAGTGTACGATATTGTAAAATGAACAAATCTGTCTTGGAAGAAATACAGCCAGAATGCTTCATAGAAGCAAAGATGACGAGACTTCCTCTAAGGTACTTTGGACATGGTATCAGGAGGGACCAGTCCCTGGAGAAGGACATCATGCTTAGGAAAGTAGAGGGTCAGTAAAAGAGAGGAAAACCCTTGATGAAATGAATTGATACAGTGACTGCAATGCTGGGTTCAAGCATAGCAATGATTGTGAGGAGGGCACAGTACTTGGCAATGTTTCGTTCTGTTGTACATAGGGTTGTTAGGAGTCAGAACCACCTGGATGACACCTAACAACAACGTGATGTTGAATCTTTTATTTCCTCTATTTTGTTGATGAGGAAAATGACTCATTGGAAGACTGAGTAAATTGCTTACATATAAAATAGTTAATAGAGGTGAGAGAAAGTCCAGAGTCCAGATCTCTGTGGCACCAAGTTTTCTTAGTTTTGGTATCCTATATATTGCTTATATCCATAGATTAGCTCCAATTTAAAGTATTCCCTTCTCTTCTAAGAGTATCCTGTTATTACTTGGACCATGTGTTCTAGT
>NW_004446467.1:0-825 GCF_000243295.1 Trichechus manatus latirostris | reverse complement strand
AGGAAAATCACATCAGATGACAAAATGGAGGACAATTACACAGTACTGGGAATCATGGCCTAGCCAAGTTGACAGACATTTTTGGGGGACACAATCTAATCCATGACAGCATGCAAAAGCTGGACAATGGATAAGGGAGACCGAAGAACAATTGACATCTTTGAACTGTGATGTTGGCAAATAATATTGAATGTACCATGGACTGCCAGAAGAATGAACAAATCTATCTTGGAAGAAGTACAGCCAGAGTGCTCCTTGGAAGCGAGGATGGTAAGACTTCATCTCACATACTTTGGACAGGTTATCAGGAGGAACCAGTCCCTGGAGAAGGTCATCATGCTTGCTAATAAGGTAGAGGGTCAGCAAAAAAGAGGAAGACACTCAAAGAGATGGATTGACACAGTGGCTGCAACAATAGCCTCAAACATAGCAATGATTGTGAGGATGACGCAGGACTGGGAAGTGTTTTGTTCTGTTGTACATAGGGTTGCTATGAGTGGAAACCAACTCATTTCCTGTGATATCTTCAGCTGGTTTTGGTGTCTGGGTATATCTGGACTCATGGAAAGATTGGTGTAGTCTTCCCTCTTCTTCTACATTTTGGAAGAGTTCATGAAGGGATGGTGTTAATTATTTTTAAACATTTGACAGAATTCAACTGTGAAGCCGTTCTCTGGGCTTTTTTTGTGGGAATTTTTTAAATTACTAACTCAGTCTCTACTTGTTATAGGTCTGTACAGGTTTTTAAACAATTTTTCTTTTGCATCAGTTTCAGTAGTTTGTATCTTTCTAAGAATTTTGTTCACTTTTATCTAATTTGTTGAC
>NW_004446466.1:2754-4176 GCF_000243295.1 Trichechus manatus latirostris | reverse complement strand
ATAAACACAGGGGACGGGGGCATGCACCTAGCTATAGGGAATTGGTGTGCTTTGAAGGCTCATGAGTTGGACCTTCAGTGGCTAAAGACAGCATTGTCCTGAACAAAGCTGACTAAAGAGCACTGTTTCATCTTCCTTTGAATCTAAAACTTTATTATTTTTTTTATAACTGCAAAAGTTATACACATTGAAAGAAAGAATACACTTCAGAAATGCAAAAAATGGAAAGTGAAGATCACAGCTAATCTCTCACTAACAGATCACCAATATTAGTGGCTTGTAATAAATCCTCTCAAACCTTCATCTATAAATATGCAACATTATGATTACTGTTCAAAACTGGAACATATTACATATACCATTCTGTTACCTGCTTTATTTACTTGATAGATATGTTGGATATCTTGGGGTTTCAATGCATTTATTTTTACAATCTCAGAGGATGCCGTGGTAGCTGGAATAATGGCCCCTGAAGATGTCCACATGTGAATGTTACTTTGTATGGCAAAAAGTCATTTGCACATGTGATTAAGGATCTTGAGATAGGGAGATTACCTGGATTATCTGGATGGGAACAGTGTAATCACATGAGACTATATAAGAGGGAGGCAGGAGATCAGAGAGTTAAAAGGCAATGTGACAATGGAAGCAGAGGGACAGAGAGAGAGATTTGAAGATGCTACACTGCTGGCTTTGCAGATGGAGAAAGGCGCCTTGAGCCAAGGAATGGAAAGAATGCAGCTTTAGAAGATGGAAATGGCAAGAAGATGGATTCTCCCCTAGAGCTTCCAGAGGAAGCCTTGGTTTCAGACCAGCATAACGCATTGCAGACTTCTGCCCTCCGTAACTGTCAGAGAATAAACCTGTGTTATTTTAAGCCACTAAGTTTGTAGTAATTTGTTACAGCCACCAAAAAGAAAACAAAACAAAACCTGTTGCGGTCGAGTTGATTCCGATTCATAGTGACCCTAAAAACCATTGCCATCGAGTCAATTCCAACTCATAGCAACCCTATAGGACAGAGTAGAACTGTCCCATAGAATTTCCAAGGGAGCGGCTGGTGGATTCGAACTGCCAACCTTTTGGTTAGCAGCCATAGCTTTTTAACCACTACACCACCAGGGTTTCATAGCAACCTTAGGAAATTAAAATAGATGTCATCCCATGGTTGTGGCGTAATTTATTTAACCTATTTCTCATGAATGGGCATTTGGGTTATTTCAAATCTTATGCAGTTACAAACTATGCTTGTGATAGGCTGCCAAAACGGCACCAATTCTTCACCCCTCCCTGTAGCCACACCCTTTGCCATTAGCTTTATAGTACCCTCTCACTTCAACTCTGCCTCAGTCACGTGGCTTGCTTTGGGTCAATGGAATGTTGGTGAGAAGGTGCTTGAAAGGTGCCTATGTGACTGGGCTT
>NW_004446466.1:0-1125 GCF_000243295.1 Trichechus manatus latirostris | reverse complement strand
TTTGGAAACCCCATGGGACAGTTTTACTCTGTCCTGTAGGGTCACTATGAGTCGGAATCAACTCGATGGCAATGGGTTTGGTTTTTTTAACAATAAAGTCAGTGTTGGTGTCGGGAGTCGTAACAGAGAGAAAGCTGGGCAATGTTCAACTCTAACGATAATATGACAGTTGAACTGAGCACGTGCCCAACATCCCTTATGACTCCAATTTCATTGTTGTGGCACTGATGCTGACTCCATTGTAGACCAGGCCTATGGAGTGATCTTGTGCAGCACTTCATACCATAAGAAACATTAGTTGCTAATTCGAAATGAAGTGTTTGACTTATGTTAGAACTGATTTATGACGTAGTTGTCAGAACAAAACCCCATCATAAGTCGGACACTACCTGTATGTTCTGTCATCATGTGACAGGTGCTCAGGGCATATATGAGCACGGAGAGATGGATGAATGCAGGGTAAGAAGACGAAAGCCCATGTTTAGACATGGAGAAGCTATCGGATTCTGATGGCCTGATAATGACTGGTCCTGGTTTCTGGGAGAGGTCAATTTGATGATTGACCTGGCATTATCTGGGCTATGGGACAGCCTTTCCCATTTATTATTGTTCTATTATTGTTATTATTATTTTAAATTATTAGTATTTTGCTTTGTTGTTATTAGTTGTTGTCGAATCCATTCCGACTCATAGCAACCCTATGTACAACACAGAACCAAACACTGCCCAGTCCTATACCATCCTCATAATCTTTGCTGTGTTTGAGCCCATAGTTGCAGCCACTTTGGCAACCCATCTCATTGAGGATCTTCCTCTTCTTCGCTGACCTTCTACTTTCCCAAGTATGATGTCCTTCTCCAGGAACTGGTCCCTCCTGATAACATGTCCAAGATACCGTAAGGTGAAGTCTCACGATCGTCGTTTCTAAGGAGCATTCTGGCTGTACTTCTTCCAAGACAGTTTTGTTTGTTCTTTCAGCAGTCCATGGTATATTCAGTATTCTTCTCCAACACCACAGTTCAAAGGCTTCAATTCTTCTTTGGTCTTCCTTATTATTTTGCTTAACCTATCTTAAGTTACTTTCTGCTACATTCTTCCAAAAATTCTTAACAAATATGAGCATAC
>NW_004446465.1:2483-4177 GCF_000243295.1 Trichechus manatus latirostris | reverse complement strand
AGTTAACTCACCCATGGAGGTTACTCATGTTTGTTAAAGATCAGTTTCAACGAAAGGTAAAATCATTGACTCTGTATTGAAGATTTTATCTAACGTATTACTATTGTAAGATATTACAGCCAGTTTAAAGGACAGAGAACAGACACGTTTATAGATCAGGAATACTGAAATAAACTGGAAAATGATGCCGAACTGACTTTGCCACCTGGGCGGAGGATTGCCCTCCCTGGGACGGTCGTTGGCATGTCCGTAGACAAGAGTCCTTGGCATAACCACCTCTTCTTTGCAACTTAAGGAGTGACAAAATAGCTCAAAGGCAATGAAGGGCTAGCCTGGATAACCTGAAAGAGTGTGATCTAAACACTGTAGAATCTTCCACCAAAGCACAGATTTTCCATCCCTACAATTTGTCATTTATTGACATTTAAAAAATGCAGATTGCTCTGTGTATTAATTGGACAGCTTGTAATAACTGTTTGGGTTTAGCAGTCAATGTTTCTGTATTATCGCCTTAGTTTAATTAATTATTTTGCTCCTCTGTTGGTATGTGAAAAAGTAATGGGAATTCTTCAGTAGGATTTCCATCTGCAGGAAGTAGGAGCTACCAGTATTCCCTTCACATGGGTTTATGAAAAAGCCATTTTTTTAATCCATGTTGTTATAGGTTAGGATTATGATGGGCCCTTCATGTGGGCCTGAGGCAAATTATATGCGTATATTTGACATAAAAACCTGTAATTATAACACTTGCTATTTGAGTACCGACCGAATGTACATGCTTTACATACATTTTCACTTTTTTAAACAGTCTCGCACAGTCAATAACCATCCCCAGTTCACAGATGAAAAAACTATGGTTCAGAGTGTCTACTTACCTGAAGTCTCACAGCTGGTCTTTGTAATTAAGTCCTGCCTTCTTTCCACCCTAACAGGCTTCCCTCTAGGTAGTGGGGGAAATGTCAGTGGAGAGTCTCAGAAATAACTAATAATAAAGAAACAAATACTAAATAATGAACAAAAATACAGTGTTTGAGTAGAGACCAGCTAAAGGTGGCTGGGTCTGGTTAAATCCACATATAATTGAAAGGGAAGGAATTTCTAGATTTCAGGATGAACTAGAAGTCATGAAATGACATAAATCTACATCAATTTATTGAAGAGAGTTAGGGTTGAGGTATTGTTTGCTACAGATAATATTCAGTAAGGAGCCACCTTCTAATATCATTAGCCTGGGGAAGTGCTTGATGTTTAATACAAACTGAAGCACGAGAAAACACCCACAGGAGGTAAAATACTCCTTTGATGTTATCATTTGAATCACTGTGTCTGACCTGGGGAATCTTCAGGAAGGAGGGAATCCCATGGAATGCTAAAGACAGCCAGCACCCTCAAGCTAACGGTGAGTGTTGCTATTCCATCATTGACCATGAACCATGGCATTTAGCAAAGATCGATTCTTTGGGGATACAAAGGGTTTAAAGTGGGTCACAGGTGTGTTAAAACCCAGCTGACCACGATTTCCACAGCTGGTGGAGGGTGCGTTTTTCTGACTGTATTCAGCTGGAGCCGTTTAAGTGCTCCTCCTTCCTCCCTTTGTGCTTCTGCTGTCCCTCTGCCCACAGCTATTGTAGAATCCAGGGTGGAGAGGGCTGTAGGACCCTTTTTACTGTGTGTGTGCCTGATGAAAATGCTCC
>NW_004446465.1:0-1088 GCF_000243295.1 Trichechus manatus latirostris | reverse complement strand
TTTCCTAGGCTGTAACCTTTATGGGAGCCAATCACCAGGTCTTTTCTCCCGTGGAGCGGCTGGTGGGTTCTAACCGCAACCTTTTAGTGATCAGCCAAGCACTTAACCATTGCACCACCAGTGCTCTTTCCTGCAAAGGTCACAGCCTAGGAAACCCTATGGGACAGTTCTACTCTGTCCTATAGGGTCGCTATGAGTCGGAATCAACTCTATGCCACCTAACGACAAATGACAGCAGTCTTTATGGGAGCAGATCGCCAGGTCTTTCTCTCGTGTAGCCGCTAGGTGAGTTCAAACTGCCAACCTTTTGATGAGCAGCTAAGCACTTCACTGTTGTCACCAGGGCTCCTTATTTGAAAAATAGCCCGTGTTTATTATTAACACAAATTTGGGGACATTTAGACCTCTCTTGTTTGTTGCCATCTAGCTGCCTCCTGCTCACGGCAACCTTACGTACAACAAGGAAACATTGCCAGATCCCACACCATCTTGATGATTGCTGGTGCGTTTGAGTCCCCTGCTGTGGGTATATCTACTATTGTTCTTTTGTGATGCTTTAGAAATTTTGGCTTAATGGTGCATACTGATTTTGCCAACTGATTTATAAATTATTTCATTTATAAACCAGAAAATATTTGTGTCAACTTCCTGCCTCCTCTTCCTTGATCTTGGTTATTGTTGTCTTTTATATTTCCATATAAATTTTAGAATTGCCTTATCAGGTTTCACAAAAAGCTTGTTGGGATTCTGATTGGGATTAAATCAGTAGATTATTTTGGGAGGGAACTTTACAATATTGAGTCTCCAATCCGTGAACTTCATTTATCTCCCTGTCTGTTAGGATTTCTTTAATGTATTCCGAAATTGTATAATTTTCTCCATGAAGGTCTTACATTTTTACTAGGTTCATTGCATTTTTGGTACTATTGTAAATTATGTTAAAAAAAAAAACAACCCATTGCCATCGAGTCGATTCTGACTCATAGCGACCCTGTAGGCCAAGGTAGAACAGCACCATAGAGTTTTCAAGGAGTGGCTGGTGGATTCGAACTGCTGACCTTTTGGTTAGCAGCCAAGCTCTTAACCAC
>NW_004446464.1:2682-4178 GCF_000243295.1 Trichechus manatus latirostris | reverse complement strand
ATGATTGAGAAGATGGCGCAGGCCTGGGCAAAGTTTTTTTTATGTTATACTTAGGTCTCCATGAGTCAGAGCTGACTGGATGGCAACTAACAACAACATCAGGGCTGGGGTCAGGGGGGATTGGAAGATTGAGGGGTGATAGTAAAAGGTATGAAGTTTCTTTTTTGCGATCATGAGAATTATCAAAAATTGTGATGATGGTTGCAAACTGTGAATATACTAAAAACCATTGAATAGTACACTTTAAATGGGTGAACATTATAGTATGGGAATTATACGTCAATAAAGCTGTTAAAGGGGGGAAAAAAAAAGAATGGACCAGTGACTTGAAGAAGTCCCCCTGTTCCTGGTCATGGTCTTCAGAGAAACATCTCCTGTAGGATCCCAAAGGAGACACTGCATTACATTGAAAAATATCCACCTGGAGAAACAAAATGAACGTGATCTGGCACTACTTCTTGAACATCCTTCTGTGGAGATGTTTTAGGACCCACCAAATTAGAAATGCCTACCCTTCTTGGGCCATGCCATACTTGGATTCTCTTAATGATAGGATGAGGAACATCATGGGACTCCACACAACAGACCCAGCCACAAGGTTTCCTGTCCCCCTTAATTCCTAGACTCTGCCTGTGCTGACCCTGCCCTCTGCCTGCACCTGCAGTTCTACGTCACCTGATGATCCAGGTCCTACAGCTGGCTCATCTCACTAGGGTGTGAGGAGTCTAGTACCTGTACCCAGGCCTCTGTGGGAAAGCTTGAGCTAATGCTGAAGTGGAGGAGAGGTGTCCTTACCATCTATTGCTTTTCTCAGGACAGGGACTGTGGGCTACAGGCGAGCCAATCAGGATTCCCATCCTTTCCATACAGAAGCCTTGAGTCAGCTCCTTAGCTAGAACCTCTCCCAACACTTCCCCACCTGTGATGGTGGGAAGGCGCTAGGGAAAAACAAGATCCAGATAAAACCAGTCGAAATCAATTTACTAACCTCAAAAGTGTCCTCAAGTAACCTAAGCCTCAATAAGACCTAACTGAATATTAAAAGCTCTGCCCAGGGCCGAACTTATCTGCCATTTTCTGTATATACTAAAGGAAACAAACGCAATTTGTCTTACTGTGCTTGTGCGCCATGACAACCTATGTAGTCCATGATGTTTGTATGTACTTCCTTGTGAGGGTCATTATAAAAGGTTCTGCTTCTCTTTGTTCGGAGAGCTTGATTTGAGGTATACACCAACTTGCTCCTTGGTTACGTGCTTGCAATAAATGCTCTTCCTCCTTCTTCACTTCAGTGTGTCCTTATTGATGAGAAGCTGCACGTGGCAGGACCTGCTTTGAGTAACAAACTCTGGTGACCCCAGATGGGACCAGCCCTGCCCAGGTCTTGAGATTGCCAATGGGACCTCACCATTTCTCTCAGTGCACACCGGCTACCTTTCTCCAGGGAGAATCATTTCAATCCTTGAGGCCAGAACTGACCTTGGACCCCTAGGCAG
>NW_004446464.1:0-1691 GCF_000243295.1 Trichechus manatus latirostris | reverse complement strand
TGCTGGCCACTGTACCAGGTTGGGACCCAAACACTCAGGCCAGCCAAGCCAGATTAAGTCAGTACCATGACTGCTTGCTCACTGGGCTCAAAAACAGGGCACCCAAACAAAAGAATTTGAACAAAGTGTATGAAGTCAAACAAAAACCAGAGGAAGACCCCTCCACCTTCCTTGAACCAATTTTCATGGTTTTCAGACAATTTACTGACCTAGATTTTAAGGCACCTGAAAACACTCATATGGTGAATATGATATTCATAGGGAAAAGTGCACCTGACATATGAAAGAAATTACAGAAGTAGAAGGCAGTGTAATGGGAGTGGGAATTTCACAGTTGGTAGAAATAGCCTTCAAGGTCTATTCCAACCGAGAGCAAGTACAGGACAGAAAGGAGAACCAGCATGCCAAGCAGCAACTAGTTATGCTTGCAGCAGCCTTCCAGCCAAAAGGAGGCTTCTGCCCCCACCACCGGGGAAGTTTTCCCTGGGGTCTGCGACGTGGCCTAAGCTAGAGAAAAAACAACATGCATGGTATAAACCAGAAGGCATTGGAAAAGACAATGCCCTAAGAGTCAGAGAGCCCTGAAGGAACCAGAAAAGGTTATGATACAACAAGTGGAAGAGTCAGACTGAGGGGTGCCGGGGGCCAATCTTATTCCAGTTTCCCCTGAGGAGCCCCTAGTTAAAGTAAAGATTGGGAAGAAACGATTGACTTTATTGGACACAGGAGCCATTTATTTGGTTAACAATCTGCAGGTACCCTTATCAAGGAAATCAATAGTGGTAGTGGGAGTTACAGGAAGAAAAGTTACTGGAAATTTCAATCCAACCCATGAGTGTTCAGTCGGTGATTCTACTTTGATTCATTCTTTTCTCTACATGCTGGAGTGCCCGGTTACTTTACTAGGGCGAGACGTGCTTTGTAAACTGCAAGCTCAAATCCATTTCCAAGGCAGTAAAATATATTTAACAGTACTAAAAGTGCAAAGGTGGAGAATGCAGGTCCACCTGTTGACCCTCATGACATCCATTGCAGACCCCGCTAAGACAGTACCTAAACAGATAGAGGATATGGTAGTCTCTTGGGTATGGACACAATGGCAACCGGGATGAGCTAAAAATGTTGTTCCAGTCAAGGCTGAAGTGTTACCATGAATCAACCCACCAAAGGTGAAGCAATACCCTCTAAGGCTAGAGGCGAAGCTAGGCCTCTGCCCACCTGCCCACCAATATCTAAAATCTGGACTCATAACACTATGCCAATCCACTTACAATACACCAGTTTTGCCTGGTTCACTGTTCTGGACTTAAAATATTCCTTCTTTTGTATACCATTAGAGTTCGAAAGCAAGGAACTATTTGAGTGGGAGGACCCCGAAAGGGGTGATGAACAACAGTTCTGCTGAACTGTACTCCCACAGGAGTTCAAAAATAGCCCCACATTGTTTGGTACTGCTCTGGCTAAAGACTTAAGACAGTTAACCCTCCAAAATGGAGTTCTGCTTCAGAATGTGGATGATTTGTTCATAACAAGAAAAACTAAAGAAGAATCAGATTTAAAAACTATCATCACTCTTAACTTTCTGGGCCAGGCTGGGTACAAAGTATCTAGAACTAAGGCCCAGATTTCCCAAGCCCAGGTTACATTCCTAGGATTCTGGATCTCTCAGGGAAAAAGAGAACTGCTCCCAG
>NW_004446463.1:3017-4121 GCF_000243295.1 Trichechus manatus latirostris | reverse complement strand
ATAGGATATTATTTGTCAAATAAATTAAAATTTTCTGAATGTTAGACTAATGCAGTTTTGTTATAGAAATGATGGGATATGCTAACAAAGTAGAATTACAAAATTCACTCCTAACCTCATAACTCAAAGGCAACCGCATCAAAGTTATGTTATGTTGTTTTATTTTGTTGTCATTGTTAGTTGCCATTGAGTCAGCTCCGACTGATGGCAACCCCACGTCCACAACGAAATGTTGTCCAGTCCTGTGCTATCGTCATAGTCATTGGCATGTTGGAGTCCATAGTTGCGACCGTTTAGTAGTACCTTCCAACCTAGCGGGCTCATCTTCTAGGGTTGTATAGGACAGTTTTCTGTTGTGATTCCTAGGGTTTTCATTGGTTAATTTTCAGAAGTAGATCGCCAGACCTCCCTTCCTAGTCTTAGTTTGGAAGTTCTGCTGAAATCTCTGCACTATGGGTGACCCTGCTGGTATTTGAAATACTGGCGGCATAGCTTCCAGCATCATAGCAACAGGCAATCCACCATGGGACAATAGACAGACAGACGGGTAGTGTACAGTTAGGTTTTCACGTCTTCTTAATCTTTTATCTGTGCATTCGTATGATGTAGTTATAATCTTGTTACCACCTGGCCGCATACCATTCCATCTTGTGGTTATTCAACGATTATCTTGGCCTTTTCCCTATTTTTAAGATGTTTAGGTTGCTTACAACTCTAATGAATATATTTGTTCAGAAAACATATATAACTATATATAAGTTTATTACCTGGTATATAGATTCGTAGAGGTGGATGATTGTGTCAGGGGAAATAAAGACTTTAACACTCCTTTATTTTGCAAAAGAGTACTATCATTTTGGGGAGTAAAGCATATAATACAAAATATAAAAACACAAATAGGTTGAATCGAGGGATAGAAACAATGTAGATACACCACACACAGCAAACATAGAAAAGGCCAGAGTGGCTATGTTAATAAAAAACAAAATTGTCTGTAAGGTAAGGAGTATTACCAGAAATAAAAGGGGAATTTCAAACTAAAAAATATGAAATCATCAGAAAGCTGTAACAATCATACACGTGTATGACTAAAAGCAGAACGTT
>NW_004446463.1:0-1324 GCF_000243295.1 Trichechus manatus latirostris | reverse complement strand
AGCACCTAACAACAACAAAAACAACTCAGTTGAATAGATACACTTATATAGAGGTTCTAGAAGCAATGCCACCCCAGAATCAATGAGGACACTTAGTTACCACGTGTTGGTTTCTAAATACCATTCATCACGAAAAGGAACTAGGCCTCATTGGAGAAGGGTTGAATGCAGAATTAGGGTAGGAAAAGTACCAGATGTACCTGGGACATTTTTGTGTGTGTATGTATGTGTGTGCCAAAAAGTAAGGAATTGCTCAAAGAATGACTAGAACATATTAAAAGGACCCAGGCACCAGCTTTGAGGGCTTCCCGGTGGCCAAATCTGGGACAGTTTCAGTAAAAGTAAAAGTAAGAACAACAGATTGTAACCCATTCAGTAAAATAAGAATCCATGAATCTACATTGATATAAATGCATTAATAAAGTAAGGAGGAAATTTCTTTCTTACAATATAAGCATTATTACTGATTTATAGTCATAACTAACACCTTCAAAACTTTGACAGTGCCTTCACTAATATTGGTCTATTAACATTTGAAAACAAAAAAATCTGTGTTAAATTGAGGGGCGTGGGTTGATCTTTTATTTGGATTTACAAGTCTTTCGATAATTAGCGGAAGGCAACTTCTAGCCATATTGCATAATTTATTTTTAACTAAGGTGTGGTTATCAGTCAGCCATTTTGTAGCCTTCACTTTCTTATCATCTATTTCAAATTCTTTGTAAAATAGAAGTTACTCTTGCTGTTCCCAAAGAGCCTTGGTAGCGCAGTGGTTAAGCACTCAACTGCTAACCAAAAGGTGGGCGGTTCAAACCCACCAGCTACTCCAAGGGAGAAAAATGTGACAGTCTGCTTCAGTAAAGCCTACAGCCTTGGAAAGCCTACAGGGCAGCTCTACTCTGCCTTACAGGGTTGCTATGAGTCAGAATCGATTCGAGGGCAAGCGGTGTATGTTGTTTCCAGAGTGGTTTCGTTGTTCTCAGACAGGGTGGGGCAAGAACTAGTGGCATGATGTTTAAATAAATTTCTCTAGGACACTGGCCTGTTTGAAAATACACTATCCCAATTTTAAATTTAATGTTTTTTTTTTAATTGACAAAAATAATTTTAAAATGGAAAACATTAAACAATGTAAGACATTTTAGCTTTTTCAAATGGGAAATGATCATTTCTTCAACACCTATCATGCTTATATGATGCGGTTGATATCTATCTGGTGAGCTGGTCAATATCTCGTGATGGAAATATCACTGTTACCATTTTGTTTTCTTGTTGTTGTTAGGTGCTGTCAAGTCAGTTCAAACTCATAGCGACCCCGTGTACA
>NW_004446462.1:3162-4179 GCF_000243295.1 Trichechus manatus latirostris | reverse complement strand
TTCAAACTGCCAACCTTTTGGTTAGCAGCCAAATGCTTAACCACTGCACCACCAGGGACCCAAGAGAGTGAATATGTGGCCTCAAAATCTTTCTTGGTAAGTCATTCTTTGAATTAAGCCTGGCCCAGAATTCTCTTTAAAAAGGAGTAGAGGGGTGAAGATAATGTTAATACATTGTCAGTGGTGTAGTGGTATATGATTAACAACTGGCTCTCAAAAATAAATAAATAAATAAATAAGCCCTGATTTTTAGCCTTTGCCAATTTCCATAGTGTAAGTACCGCCACCATGGCTGAACTCTAGCTACCAACCTGAAGTCACTGAATGCAGAGCTGAAAAGAGATGTGTACAGTCGACTCTTGTGAACCATTATAAACCACTCCAGCACACCACTGCTTAGGTCAATAAAACAGGATAGTGTGGATTAATCAGTCAGATTGACTGAGAAAGCACAAACTAAAAGCTCAGGACTGAGAGAGGGAACAAAAAGGCTAGGAGAGGGCAGGATGCAAACAGGAGAGAAAGAAGGGAGGTACTATCTAATCAGTTGCCAATCATTTGATAAATGTTCACAAATAGCTACTATTTGTGAGCTTCTAGGATATGTGTGTGGTTGGGGTAGGACAGCAAGCTGTCCGTTACAGATGAGATAGAACATAATCCTTTTCAAGTGGTTTACAGTCTGGTTTTGTCCAGAGCTGACTACTGAATCTTGAACAGTGCTGATGGTGATAGAAGGTGATTCTTACCTAGATCTTTACACTAAGGAAACAAATGGATCCTTTATAACAATAGGGAGACTTGTGGACAGGGTTACTGTTGGAGTGATTATCTTACTGTTAATGTTTAAAGAATGGAGTAGCAATCAATAATCTCAAGAGAAGGTAAAGTATAACTTCCTAAATGTAATCCAACCACTCACAGAAGCATTTTACTATCATGTTGCAATTGATCATTTGGATCAGATATCTTTAAGCCAACTACTCTTGTTGTGAGAAAAAACACTTTAAGATGATT
>NW_004446462.1:0-756 GCF_000243295.1 Trichechus manatus latirostris | reverse complement strand
TCAATTGGTAGGAGCCAGCCAATAAAAAGTAAACCAATGAATATGCTTACCAACTGTGGAAGTACTAAGAGGAAAACAGACAAGGAGCTGTGATAAAGAAAAGCATTGGGAGTCCACTCTTAAACAGGATGACCAAGAAAGTTCTGTATGGATTACATGTCAGTCTAGGCATGAGAGATAAGGAACCAGCCAAGTGAGGCATGTGGGGAGGGGAGTGAGGAGCCCTGAAGAGAAGAATGAAAAGCCTTCTAGGCAGAGGAAATAGCATCTGCAAGGACCTAATGCAGGAAACAGCTTGGTGTGCTCAAGGAGCTAAAAATAAGACCAGACAAATCTGTAGAGACAGAAGGTAGATTAGTGGTTGTCTAAGCTTGAGGAAGTTGGGGAGACATGGAGAGTGACTGCTAACGGGTACAGAGTTTCTTTCTTGGGTGATAGAAACTTCGTAAAATTGATTGTAGTGTTGGTTGCACAGCACTGTGGATGTACTAAAATACATTTGAGTTGTATACTTTAAATGGGTGAGTTGTATGTGTATTATAGCTCAATAAAACTGTTATATATTAAAAAAAATAAATAATTAAAGGCCGGAATGCTTACAGCCTAATGAGCAAGGGTGGTGGAAAGCAAATGAGATGAATTTGAAGAGTCTCAGGCAGGCCCAAATCAGCTGGGGCCTATGGGTCCTGGTAACAACATTGAATTTTATTCTAGGTATGAGAGAAACCATCACACTGGCTGCTGTGTGGATTTAGG
>NW_004446461.1:3234-4166 GCF_000243295.1 Trichechus manatus latirostris | reverse complement strand
TCGGGAATGGTTTTTGTTTTGGGCTAACACAGAATCTGGGGGCCATGTCTTCTGGGGTCCCTCCAGTCTCAGTCAAACCATTAAGTCTGGTCTTTTTACTGGAATTTGAGTTCTGCACCCCACTTTTATCCCGCTTCATTAGGGACTCTCTGTTGTGTTCCCCGTCAGGGTGGTCATTGATGGTAGCCGGGCACCAACTAGTTCTTCTGGTCTCAGGCTGATGAAGGTTTATGTGGCCCTTTCTGTCTCTTGGGCTAATACTTTCCTTATGTCTTTGGTGTTCTTCATTCTCCTTTGCTCCAGGTGGGTTGGGACCAATTGATGCATCTTAGATGGCCACTCACTAGCTTTTAAGACCCCCGCCCGCCACTCACCAAAGCGGGATGCAGAACATTTTCTTAATAAACTTTGTTATGCCAATTGACCTAGATATCCCCTGAAACTGTGGTCCCCAGACCGCTGCCCCTGCTACTCTGTCCCTCGAAGTGTTTGGTTGTATGCAGGAAACTTCTTAGCTTTGGTTTGGGCCAGTTGTGCTGACTTTCCCATTGTCCTTCCCTTCACCTAAGATAATTCTTGTCTACAATCTAATTAATGAATACCCCTCTCCCTCCCTCCCCACCCTTGTAACTATCAAAGAATGTTTTCTTCTGTGTTGAAACCTTTTCTTGAGTTCTTATAAAAGTGGTCTTATACAATATTTGTCCTTTTGCGACTGACTAAATTCACTCAGCATAAAGCCTTCCAGATTCCTCCATGTTATAAGATGTTTCACGGATTCATCATTGTTCTTTATTGTTGTGTAGTATTCCATTGTGTGAATATACCAGAATATGTTTACCCATTTGTCTGTTGATGGGCACCTAGGTTGCTTCCATCTTTTTGCTGTCATGAACAGTGCTGCAGTGAACATGGGTGTGCGTGTATCTATT
>NW_004446461.1:0-1126 GCF_000243295.1 Trichechus manatus latirostris | reverse complement strand
TGACCGGCACCCAGATTAACAAATAGAACATTATCTATTCTATTAGCCTGGTAGCCTTTCTTTACTTCTCTCCCAGTTGCTACTTTCCCATACTCCCTGTAAAGGGTAACTATTATCTTGACTTCTAACACTGTACATTAGTTTACCTGATTTTGAACTTTATATATATTAAAAAAAACAAACAAACACTTTGCCATCAAGTTGATTCCAACTCATAGCGACCCTGTACATAGTAGGTAACATAGTAGGTACTCTTTTGTGTACATACTTTAAAAAAGAGGTTCGTCCATATTATTTCATGGCTCAATAGAGTATTCATTCTTACTGCTGTATAAAAAGCCAAAACCTAACCCGTTGCTATCAAGTGGATTCCGACTCATAGGGACCCTATGGGACAGAGTAGAAATACCCCATAGAGTTTCTAAGGAGCGGCTGGTGGATTTGAACTGCCAAACTTTTGGGTAGCAGGCAAGCTCTTAAGCACTATGCCACCAGGGCTGTATAGTCTTCCATTATATGAATATACCACAACTGTTCTACTGCTGATGGACGTTTGGCTTATTTCCATTTTTTGGCTATTATAAATAATGTTGCTATGAACATTCTTATGCATGTTTTTGGTGAATAGATGCATGTATTTCTTTTAGGTATCTTCAATAAGTAGAATTATTGGGCCATAGCAGATCCATATGTCCAGTTTAATAGATACTGTGAAACAGTTTTCCAAAGTGCTTTCACCAATTTAATCTCCTATCTGCAATGTGTGAGTGTTCCCAGCCTATATTTTTTAAGAAACAAAAGTTACAGTCTTTCTAGTACATACTTTCTAGCATATGAATAATGAATTTCCTACTTAAAGATTAAAACTAAATTCTTCAGATGTTTGCATTTTTCTCTGCATGATTTACTTACATCCTACATCATCCTTACATCCTAACTTTTTTCCTTTTTCTAAAAGAAAAGGAGTTTCTTCAAGTTTTTACAGTTAGTCTTTACACTGCCAGGCTGTTTGAATTTGACTCTTGGCGAGAAGCTTTTCTTTTAGCCTATGAGACATTTTATATTATTAGCTTTTCTTTGAGGGAGAGAAACAAAGTGGATGTTGGAGTCCTTTACTTGTTTCTGG
>NW_004446460.1:3178-4120 GCF_000243295.1 Trichechus manatus latirostris | reverse complement strand
GTGCCTTCCAACCTGAGGGGCTCATCTTCTAGCACTATATCAGACAATGTTCCACTGCTATTCATAAGCCATTTTTTTTTTAGAAGTAGATCACCAGGTGCTGTTCCTAGTCTGTCTTAGTCTGGAAGCTCCCTGAAACCTTTCCACCATGGATGATCCTGCTGGTATTTGAAATACTGGTGACATAGCTTCTTGCATCAAAGCAACACACAAGCCACCATAGTACGACAAACTGACAAAAGAGTGGTGGCTTTCCCCCATGATCTATAATAATTTACTTCACTCAGCTATTCAGAGATATGGGATAATTTATGGGAAGGCATGTATCTTCTCAGTTGTCTTTGGCATCTGCAGGCAGTGACATCTGTCACCACCTTTCTGTATATGCTTCCTGTATTAATTTTTCTTCTCTTTAATTAACAACTGGATTCTTAAAAATAAACTTCACAGTGTGTGGTTATGAGTGCTCGTTTCCAGTCAACTTAACAGAAGGCAATAACACTACATCATGGCTGAACTCCCTCTAATAATATACTACCCAGAAATAATGACAACAGGAAGTCATTTATCAGGCCTGGGTTTCTCCCATTTCATCTAGAAATATAAATATCCTATTTTTAATAGAGAGAAAGATGAGCTGAAAAGACGATGATAGATCAAGTGGATGACACCGTGGACCAGCTAAAGCTTTTAAATATGACATTTTTCAATTCATGGGAGAAGGGAAGAGCAGAGGACTGAGGAGGAGAGAATATCAAACTACATTTTTAAAAAGCAGCCAGAAGGCCATGATCACACATCATATTCTTCCCGGAGTTTAAGAGCAAATCTGGAGTTTCTTCAGGTCTGTCCATCCCTATGATATTGTCACATTGCAGAGAAATGGACTTAGAATCAGAAATGATTGTTTGTTGAGAGTGAAAAGAAATAGTCAATTCCTTA
>NW_004446460.1:0-909 GCF_000243295.1 Trichechus manatus latirostris | reverse complement strand
TGACCACAAGCAAACTATTTAATCTCTCTGGGCCTTAGTTTCCTCAACGACTAAATAAAGGATTTGGATTAGATGATCTCTAGTGCCTCAGCCCAGCCCCCATCTGTCAGTTTGTTGTACTGTGGTGATTTGCATGTTGCTATGATGTTGGGCACTGTACCACCAGTGTTTCAATACCAGCAGGGTTACCCATGGTGGACAGGTTTCAGTGGAGCTTCCAGACTAAGACAGACTAGGAAGAAAGACCCGGTGATGTACTTCTGAAAAATAGCCAGAGATAACTATGGATCCCCTATGGATCACAACAAAATATTTTTGAATGTAGGGCTGGAAGATAAGTCGTGTATGTTGGAAGGCACTCAAAATACACAGTGGCCATAGCAATGGACCCGAGCATACCAACGATCATGAAGATGGCACGGGACCAGACAATGTTTGTTGTGCATGGGGTCATCATGAGTTGGGGTCTACTTGACAGCAACTAACAACAAGGTCTTACTGAATTTTGTTGGGTTTTAGTCCTAGGACTTTTCTATTGCTGTGTCCATGTTATTATTATTCAGTTTTAAGTCTATCTTATTTTCCCAATGGGATTTTAAGCCCATTGAGAACAGGAACTTTGATACTGGCCCATTACCTAACCCAGCGTCTTGCAATTATACTCATTGCCTAAGTACCTGGAGATTCACTGCCACATATTCCTACCTATCTGGTGGTGTAAACCTCATCTCCCTGCCCCCTCCTGTTGCTCCCCAGAATGTTGCCAATCTTTGATTTCTGCATCACCCAAATAGTAAGTATTTCAAATTGACTTCTCGTGGAGATTCGTATTTGTATTTCATATACAATGAGAATTCATTAGTTGTAACAGGTGCAAAGAACAAGAAGAGGGGCTGCCACACTGAGTGT
>NW_004446459.1:3255-4179 GCF_000243295.1 Trichechus manatus latirostris | reverse complement strand
AAGAAATTTGACTTTGGGTGAGACAGACCTAGTTTTTCTCTGCACTCTACAGTGTGATGAGAAATTCTTTAGTGATGGATGGGTCAATGCTAACAAAAGTTGTTCTCATTAGGTATACACCTCAGAGTCCTGGCATGGTTGCTACTAGGTTCAGCTCTAACTGGAAGCGACCATAGCACATGCTAATATCCGATTCAAAGTTTCATAGTGTAGAACTTGTAGGGACTATAAACCCTAATGATGCCAAGTATGAGTTCAGAAACCTCCATCCACTCTACCATGTTGTTGTATCAGAAACCCAGTGAAGGAACCATTAAATAGCTCAAAAAGATCACAATATTTTAAATTTCAAATTCTTAGGCATAGTTTGAAGATTGGAACCAAATTTAAACTCAACGTTCTATGTATGACCTTGGATTTTTCTGTAGACACTGGTTTCATAGTCTGTTAAGATAAATATGAAGTGTGCCTGTGCTGTTAAGAGGTAGTACTGTATGGCTCTAGAGTCAGATTTACCTGGTTTTCATCACAGCAGGGCTCTCTACTAACTGAGCAACCTTGGGCAAGCCACTTGTCCTTCCTGAACCCTCTTTAAAGTGAAGATAAAATTGTACCTTCTGAAGGAAACTTCCATGAAGTAATCATATGTAATACTTAGCAAATAAAGTGCTTAGCATAGTACCTATCCGATAATAAGCACCCAATTAAAAAAAAAAACAGTTGCCAGTAAGTCGGTCCTAATTCACGGCGACCCCATGTGTGTCAGAGTAGAACTGTGCTCCGTATGGTTTTCATAGTTGATTTTTCTAAAGTAAATCTTCCAACCGAAAGATTGGTGGTTCAAACTCACCAAGTGGAACCACACAAGAAAGGCCTGGCAATCTGCTTCCATAAAGATTCCAAAACCCACAAACCCATTGCTGT
>NW_004446459.1:0-950 GCF_000243295.1 Trichechus manatus latirostris | reverse complement strand
TTCTTCCCAGGGCGGGCCTTGACAAGTCATTTTTTCACAGAAGACACCTTCAGAGCTAACCTTCAACATTTACAGCGGAGGATCCATTCTCTGGAGGAAATACATGCAGAATATAGCTATGCGTATCAAAGAGCATATGCTTTGTTCTGAGAGGACAAGAAACAGTTTCTCTCTCCTTTCACACCCACGCACACAACCTCAGGTGCACCCCTGCTCCCAATGCTGCCTGTTGCTTCTGGGGAGGGGGTTGCAGAGTTATTTACTTTATTGCATTATTCACATTTTCAGATTGTTCCTGGGATTAATTGCTATTGAAGCCCAGACTTAATTAGTATGAACTTCAGTAACAGCTTAATATAAATTAAATTACAAGCCATTTCTCTTTGCGAAATATTAGGATTTATTAGTGCTCCCCCAAAACTAATTAGTTTGAGCGGATACATTTCAGCATTAAGCAATGGATGAAGCTTCGTTTGCTATTGTTTCTAATTATATGGAACACATTGCCTCCCTCCCCTCTTCCCTTTTTGTGTGGACTCTGGTGATTAGCCTGGGTGGGAGGTGACTTGTCTGTTCACCCAAAGACTTAGGAAAGCAGTAATGGTCACTGAGAGAGAAATTGGCTCCACTGGGAGAAAATGGAGGGGAAGGAGGAAGAGCCTGAGAGTAAGGAAAAGGTAAGGTCATGGTCATGATTTAAATTAAATAAAAAAAAAAACAAAAAACAAAAAACAAAACTGAAGTAAAAAGATGTGTGAAATGAACATTTTAAATCCAAGAAGTATGAAATGACTCTCTCATAAATTTCTTAATGGATAAAGGAAACTAGTTAAGCATTCCTGCTTGTGCTGTGGGCCAGGAAAAAGTGCATGCTTCATGCTGTTGCCAAGTTAATCTTCCAAAAGAATAGCTTGATCATGTCACTCCCCTCCTCAAGAAGTGACAGGGAA
>NW_004446458.1:3052-4179 GCF_000243295.1 Trichechus manatus latirostris | reverse complement strand
CAAAAGAACGAACCAGTGACAAACGGACTGTATCCACACATCAAAATGGAATACATAGTGCTTCGTGTGGATACATACCTAACCCATGTATTCTAATGCCATCTTTCTCACCGGCAGATAGTTTTGACAAAAGCATTTGCAGATGTGACACCAAGGATATTCAGTCTAAGTGCAAGAAAATCCTACTGTTGGGAATTGTAAGGGACTAGATTGAGCTCAAGCTACACAGTTAGAAATGGAGAATGAATGGTCCCAAATTCTGTGAGTTTTGATACTCTACTGCCTGTTACATGGCAGCACTGTGCAGCAGAAAAATATGAAGATGGATTTTGGCTTCCTGGTATTGAGAAAACCTTGACAAAATTGAGCCAATTACACATTTTGGTTCAGATTCTTCCATCCACAATTACACAATCCAAGCTTTAAGCCCACTGAAAAACTGCCTTTTGCTTTGGTTTCACTGTGTGCATATCTGAACCTCATGGTTAATCTTTAGTGGTCAGGCTTAATAATCAAAAACATTGAATTTCTTACTGAAAACCAGAGAGGGAACAATGAAGGCTGAATAATCTCAGAGATCTGAGGTGTGCTCTGCTATAAATAACAGCTGTTTTTATCTATTTGTTTCCATCTGCAGAGGCATGGAAAAATTGTGTTTTTTCTAAGATTGTCTTTTACAAAATAACAACCAAACAGGTGTTCAATCTGCAAGATGAAAAGGATATGAATGATATCTTCATCATGACTATGGATCGCTGTGTGAAGTTGATCTTCTAAGTACAATAACTTCTTGCCTATGGCTTCACATTTTTCTCCGAGTTCTTCAGAAAGGATGTAAGACTCCTGGCCAGAGAAAAAGAAAAAGATCACTGTCAGCTGTAGACTTTTTCAGGGTGGAAACACAGGTAATACTTTATCAACAGCACACGAAGGGATGATTTCCCAGCAGAACTTTCCCAGGCTCGGCCCCCTCAGTAGCACCTTGTTAGGACCTTTGTCTTCCCTGAAGGTCATTCTTGAGAAAACATGAACCGAATGATGAACTGTGTCTACATAGCTCCACAGGCTATCTCTCCTAACTGGTCAATTCAGTGTGCAAATTCCAATATGTCAGCTCCCAATGTGGA
>NW_004446458.1:0-991 GCF_000243295.1 Trichechus manatus latirostris | reverse complement strand
GCAAGAATTTTAAATTGCTCATAATCTGTGACCCAATCATTCCACTTCCCGGAATCTATCATAAGTAAAAATTTATATATTTAAATTGAAATCATTTTTATTAGGTCTGTAATGATCATAGAAAAATATTTACCATGTATATGTTAAATAAAAACATAGAATTTTAATAGTGCAAAAATACTTGCCTTAAAATATGGGAGGTAGGAAATAAATGTCCAATCATAAGCGGAACGGTTAAAATAAATTATGGTACATTCAATTAGTATTTAACCAAAAAACCCAATGTCATAGAGTCAATTCCGACTCATAGCAACCCTATAGGACATAGTAGAACTGCCCCATAGGATTTCCAAGGAGCGGCTGGTAGATTTGAACTGCCGACCTTCTGGTAGCAGTCATAGCTCTTAACCACTGAGCCATAAGGGCTCCTAATTAGTATTTAGCCATTAAAAATCATTTTTAAATAAAAGAATATTTAATGATGAGGAAATGCTCAAATAGGCATAACACTAAAATATTAACATTTATTATTTCTAGGGACAATATTATAAGAAATTTTTATTTTCTTCTCGATGCTTTCCCATATTTTCTACACTTCTGCAAATAATAAAGAAAATATTACCAAAAAATATTAATTCAAATCATAATGAAAATGTATAGAAGAAATGCTTTAAATGATTTTTTTTTTTAAATTAAGGATTAAAAAGTCAAGAGGAAGCATAAAGAAAAAAACTCAGACAGCTCAAGGTTATATGTCTAATAACAGAAAATCACATTGGCTTCTCCCGTGGGGCTATTTCTCTAAGAGTATTGACCAGGATTCTGCACAAACCACTACTTGTTGGCCTGACAGATTCTGACTCACCTGAGCATTATTTGAGGGGTTTGTGGTTTTACTATAATGCCGTCATTTGGAATCTTGGAAAAACAATCAGTTTAGATCAGATCTGTGAATAAATGGTTGTTTTAAATCAATAAGTTTGGGGGTAAA
>NW_004446457.1:2760-4135 GCF_000243295.1 Trichechus manatus latirostris | reverse complement strand
AAAAAAATCGCTATAATATTTTATGTCTCCTTAAGTTTGATTTCTATAGAAGAAAATTATTTCTCATTTCCAGGTCATTGTAACATCCTTGAAAATATACAAATTATAGTTCAAATCCATTTCATCTAAAAAAATGGGAGTGTAGCTCCATGACTTAGGATTTTGTATAATAGAACCAATAGCTTATCTATATTAAAACTGAGTGTCTTTGAAATGCCAGATTTAACAAACTAAACCAAAAAAAATTTGGTTTAAATTACATAAAATTCCATAAGTATTAATCCAATTTTAGTGTTATCAATATGTCTAGAGAATTTTTAAATATGTATCTTTGTTGTTCTGTATCTTCCTTATTGTGGATAGGAGTTAGGATGCAATAGGTACAGGATAAATTTTTTTAAGCTAATGAGTGTTTGTAGATCTGTTCTAATAATTTCAGACATGTTTTTTATATTTAGCTTTTGAACTAATCATGGTATTGCACAAGGTAAGGGGTTATTTTATAAGGACAGCACTGAACATACTTTCTTTTTCTTCTTAAAAAATTTTGTATACCCGACAGCACCTAAAGATAGGCTACTCCGTAAATACTACTGAGGTCCTAGGCAGCCTGCCATTGTGATAGCATGTTTTATAAACAGCCATAAATAACACTCCCAGTAGCATAGCAAAGACAATTATCCCGCACCATCAGCCCCATTGTTTTGATTTAGTGAGGTCTTAAAAGACAAAAGCAATATTTACTTGTCACATCTAACTGCAGGGCCCTAATATGTTTGATATTTTTCTCAAAGTTCGTTAAGTTTGGCTTTGTTTCTGCTTTTTTAATGCTTGTTTTGTGTTTGAAGGTGGACACATAAAGACTTAGAATTTTTCTGTCTTTTCATGAAGGAAAAATATGTAAGAATGGTGTGAAAAGTGCTAACTAGTATTTTCAATCTGAGCTTTCTTTGCATAGGACAGACGGGACTAGGAAAACCTAAGCACTTCATATGTATTGCCTTCATGATTTAATATCTGTAAGTAATTTTACATTTTAAGTATTCGTCCTACTGGAAAAAACTCAGATTCAAAGGACAATATATGCTCATTATTTATATATGTTCCGTTCTTTCCTTTCACTTATGTGTTACACTTCTGAAAGCAACTCAGATTTGTGATGCTCCTACCTACCTATATTTGCCAAGATTAGTATAGAATTTGTTATGATGAGGGAATAAAATAGAGCTTAAGGATCACATGATCCTTTTAATATGATATATTAAAAGTAAGATAAAGTTACATATACAATGTAAACATATATTTCCCTTTTACACTATAATGTAGCTATTTATCTCAGGTCTCTAGACACAAACCATGTTCTATTGGAACATAT
>NW_004446457.1:0-961 GCF_000243295.1 Trichechus manatus latirostris | reverse complement strand
TTTTGCTCTGTACACTTCAAGCAGCATCTCCCCATCACATAGGATTTTCCCAGGGGAATTTCCCTTAACATGCAGTGTTGATGACTCCCCTTGCAGATGATTTCCATGTTATGAATTTTGTGATTTCTCTGTAAACAAGAATTTAAGCATTTATGTATAGGATGACTCTGAAGATTTCCAAGGTTCTCTTCATTGATTTCTTTTGGTGGCAATATTTATATTCTAGGAGATAGAAGGAGAGGATGCTGAAAGATGCTGACTTTAGGCAAGTTGTAAATTGAGATGAATCTTGCCTCCATGATTCTTACCTTACTAACTTCAATTCTGTGATACAGTTTGCTCCTGTCCAGCTGCAATTGTCCTGACTTTAACCATTTCCTCCAGTTATCAGAATCTCCTTGCCTTTCATTCTGTTATCTCACTGATATCTGTTGTGAGGGGAAATTAATTTCATTTATAATAAGAAGCTCTGGTGGTGCAATGGTTAAGTGCTTGGTTACCAACCAAAAGGTTGGCATTTTGAGCCCACCAGCTGCTCTTCAGGAAGAAAGACCTGGCAAACTTCTTGCATAAAGACTACAGCCTAGGAAATCCTATGGAGCAGTTCTACTCTCCTACAGGGTCACTGTGAGTTGGACTTGATGCCATGACACACAATAACATGATGATAATTGTTAGCTATGTAGCACCGTTCTAAGCTTTTTTTACACGGTAACTTATATAATCCTCACAAGCACAGTGTGTGTGTGTTGCTGATATTAGTCGCTATTGAGTTGGCTCAGACTCGTAGTGACTTTTTGTATAACACAACAAAATGTCACCAGGTGGTATGCCATCTCTATGATAGTTGCCATGTTTGAGTCCATTGTTTCAGCCACTGGGTCAATCCATAATATGTGGTAGTTACTTTAATTAACCATATCCTACAGATAAAGAACTTAAAGACAATGAGAGAACTTTA
>NW_004446456.1:3154-4180 GCF_000243295.1 Trichechus manatus latirostris | reverse complement strand
CCTTGTAAGAGGTAGGGCAAGGCTGACCTCGTGCTAAAACCCTGAGGCTTCCAACACTTGAGCAACTGGGTGGAGAACTGAACTTGTAGGGGGTTTCACAGGGTAATTTCTCTTCTCTTAATCTGGATCAGCTCCCCATGTTCTGTCTGGCTGGGGGCTGCCAAACAGGGCAACCAGTGGTGCTCTAGGGTTAAGTGCTTTCCCAGAGCTCCCAGCGCTCCCTCACCCCACCGCCTCTCTCACCTCTAAACACCAGGCTTATTGCCCAGACCCAGTAGGGATATTTGGAGTGTGAGAGCTGATTGGTTTTGGACCAATCCAGTTAGGCCTTTTTTTAGCACCTACTCATCCCCTAGTGGCTGGAAACCCGATATTTTAATGATTTGTTCCAGGCCATTTGGGGTGGGGTCAGTGATTTCATGAAGCTGAATTCCCAGTGGAGACTGGCCTGGGCGATATAATTAACAGGTGAGGATCAGCTGGGCTGGAAATCAGGTGCTGTCAACACGCAGCCGCTGTGCTGTTAACCCACTTCCATTCCAGCCGGCTCCACTCTCCCCAGCACCAGCACTGAATTGCTGGAAGTGGAGGGATGGGCTTCCCAGTCCAGAGAGCAGTGAGAGATATTCAGGAAGGTCGCTCTTTTGTCTCGTGACTGGACAAGTTTTCCCTTCTCCTCCTGTTTGGTTAGTTCCAACTTGCCTGTCCTCCCCCAGCCCTTTATCTTTCTTTCCTTCCTTTATCATCATGTGATAAAAGATTTTCCTACATCCTTCTGATCCTTTCATAGAATCACAAAATTCTCAGAAAGAGAAGGAGGCTAAAGTCCCACCTCTTCATTTTAAAAGTGGAGCCCAGTGAAGAGAAAGAACTTACCCAAGGTCATACAGTGAGTTAGAACCATCATCATCATCATCACCACCATCACCATCAACATCATCACCAACATCATGACCATCAACATCATCATCATCACTACCACCACCCTCATCACCACGATCATCATCACCATCAACACAACCAACA
>NW_004446456.1:0-1137 GCF_000243295.1 Trichechus manatus latirostris | reverse complement strand
AATCACCTCCTCGGCAGGAGCCGCCAACCCCCACCCAGTGCCCAGTGCACAATGGGCACTCAAGACATAGACCGAAAACAGTGACTAGTGTGCTGAGTTAGCCACAGACAAACAGTCATTAAACGCTCCCAAGTTTTAATTTGTTTATAAAAGGCAACAAAATCCAACTTACCAAATTTGTGGATGAAGATAGTTTTTAGGGATGGGCCCCTGCGTTTTGCATTCTCAATCATTCAACAGCAGACCTGTGCCAGGAGGGAGGAGAAGGGGGAGGAGTCTGGGAGCCAGGAAGGGGAGGAGTAAGTATTACAGCATGTGATAGGTGTGTGGTGGGCACACGGGGAAATAGTCAGCTCTCCCAGGATGAGAGAAGTCCCTGAGGGGTGCAAATGGTTAACAAACTTGGCTGTTAATCGAAAGGTTGGAGCTTTGAGTTCACCCAGAGGCACCTCGGAAGAAAGGCCTGGTGATCTACTTCCAAAAGATAAAAAAAACCCATTGCCATTGAGTCGAGTTGATTCAAGTTGATAGCAGGTAGGACAGAATAGAATTGCCCCATAGGGTTTCCAAGGAGTGGGTGGTGGATTAGAACTGCCAACCTTTCTGTTTAGCAGCTGAGCGCTCAACCACTATGCCACCAGGGCGCCTCCCGTTGAAAACCCTGTGGAGCACTGTTCTACTCTGACACCCGCCTGTGGGATCACCATGAATTGGAGGATACGACAGCAACTAGTACTGGTACCAGGATGAGGATTCCAGGGAGGCTTCCCAGAGGAGGGGCCACTTTGAGAGCTGGGAGGGGCTGGCAGGTAGAGAAAGAAGGCTTTTGTGCAGAGTGGAGACAGAGTCACACGCAGGGGATGGTGGGAAGGTGTGGTGAGGCTGGAGCACGTGGACTTGCTCATTTGGGGGATTGGAATGTCTGCCAACTATTCTTAACTTACGGACCAAGGTGGGCTATTGGAGTGATTAGACTCTGGGTTCTACCACCTGCATTTATCATCCTGAATCAAGAGTCCTTCTTGGCAACCTTCCCAGCCCTTAAACTCATCTGGCACTGGTGCTCAACCAATTTTCCAAGCGTTGCTTCTTCTGGTCCCCAGTACTGCCCATAGAGTCCTGCCTAGCCTAAAGGGA
>NW_004446455.1:2939-4180 GCF_000243295.1 Trichechus manatus latirostris | reverse complement strand
GGGAAGAGGGCTGACCTGGGTGTCTGGGGCCTCTTGTGGGGACTGATATAAACAGGATAAAGGGTGTAATGGGATTAGTCCTGCTGGTCTGCAGCAGAGGGGGTACTGCGCATGGCTGGCAAGGCTGTTAGGGAGAAAGGGAACAATCCCATCTATCCCTTAGGGGGGCCTTGCTAGAAGAGTGCAGTAATATGGGCTACCTGCCCTTCAAGTCTGGCCAATGACATGAGGAGGGACAGATTTATCCAGATCTGTGACTCCTGCCAACACCTGTCCAAGAATATTCAAGAAAAATGATGGAAAAGTCAGTGAAACAGAGTACAGGAACAGATCCCAAAGTATATTTGACTTAATATATAACAATAGTGGAATTTCGATTCAATGAGAACCTCTACATCTTACCATGACCATATAAAAATAAATTCCAGATGGTTTGAACAGATAAATGTAAACAATATTCAGAATATCTAAAATATGTGTTCAGAAGGCCCTTTTATAGCAAAGATTACAAAGCCAAAACTATAACAAAAAAGATATCAATACTAGATGCTGTCGAATGGATTCCGACTCATGGCAACCCCACGTATGTCAGAGTAGAACTGTGCTACACAGGATTTTCAATGGCTGCTTTTTCGGAAGCAGATCGTCAGATTTTTATTCAAGTCATCTCTGGGTGGACTCCACCCCGTAACCCTTCAGTTAGTAGATCAGCGGGTAACTGTTTGTGCCACCTAGGGACTCGGCGAAAGAAAAAATGTAGGATGAAAGCCTCAGGGTAGTGAAAGGTTTCTTTCATGACACAAAAGCACCAACGATGAATGAAAAGACGGACAAATTTGGCTTCGTTAAGATTAGTAACCACCCTGTCTGTCAGTTTTTCATACTGTGGTGACATTCATGTCTCTGTGAGGTTGGAAGCCTCGCCACCAGTATTTCGAATTACAGCAGGGTCACCCCTGGTGGACAGGTTTCATTGGAGCTTCCAGACTAAGATAGACTAGGAAGAAAGGCCTGGTGATCTTCCAAAACTCAGCCAATGAAAAGTCTATGAATAACAACAGATCATTGTCTGATATAGAGCTGGAAGATGAGTCCCTCAGGTTAGAAGTCACCAAAATACGACTGGTAAATAGCTCACTCCTTAAAGTAACCTTGACCTTAAAGATGCAGATGGAGTAAAGGCTTCAGGACTTTGGGTCATTCAGGGGCTTTTGTGTCATTTGCTGATATGGAACGACTCA
>NW_004446455.1:0-2338 GCF_000243295.1 Trichechus manatus latirostris | reverse complement strand
AGCCTGACATTGTTCTATGTCTTGACCTAGATGGGATTACAGGAACATTTGCTTTATAATAATGCATTAACTTGTACATTTGTTTTACACATTTTCTATATGTGTTATACTTCACATAAAGACTTTAAGGAAAAAAGTGTTTCCACATGACTCTGCTGAAAAACCATGTTTACCTATCCCTGGTCTAGCACTGTAGAGGGACACTGTGGGAGTCATGTTGGTTTCAAGCAGCAGAAGCCAACTCAGACTCACATATCTCAGATAGTGAGTCACATATCTGAAAAATACAAGGGGGAGTTTCAGGAACGGCTGGATCCAGGCACTTCAATAAGAGCAGTAGGAATCTGCCTCTCTTTGTCTCTTTGCTCAGCTTTTCTCATCCTGCAGGCTCTCCTCCCAGGGCAGCTTCCAGTGAGCTCAGGCTTATGTCCTTCTAGCTGAGCCACCTGAGCAGAAAGAAAATGCCTCTTTCTCTGGAGTCTCAGCAACAGTCCAAGGTTGGCTTTCACTGGACTGACCAGGGTCACGCCCATCCCTGACCAATGGCTGTGGACAGAGGCCTGAAATATGATGATTGTCCAAATGTGGGTCATGGGCCTGCCCCTGCAGTTGGGCAGGGTAGAATCAACCTCAACTAAATCACATAGATTATCCCTATGGGGAAAAAATGAATTTTCCCTAAAGCAAAAAGTGGGTTCCACTACCAAAAGAAAGGCGGAAGGATGTTTGGGTAGAAGAATTGGGATTGATGTGCTGGAAGTCCCAACGGGGTCGAACAAGAAGTGTGGTGTAGGTGAGTGAGTAAGGCACAGAGGAAGAGACTGTCATCACAGAGTGGGATGCCTGAATTGTCATTTCAGATGGACAAGATTCGGGTGATGACAGTGTCCAGGGTGTCACCATGGCATTGGCTGGCAAGGAGGTCAGGGAACCAAGACACCAAGGTGTTAGAGGCTCGAGAGCCACGTGCCCAAGTCTTCATTAATAAGGGTGTAACCCTCATATAGCTCAGTCCCACATGATTCAGTCTAAGAATCTGTGTCAAGAAATGCAGTTCAGTAAACTAAAGCCATTAAAAAAGAATTTGATTCTTTACTCATGTCAGTCAAAGGGCTTTACAGGGATTCTTACAAGTACACAGTCAACAGCCAAAGTAATTAAAATTGCGCTTCCTCTCCTGTCTCTTTATCTCTTACCCTGAAGCTGCTCTGTGTCACTCATTTCAATCTCCATCTCCCAGCAAGAAAGCTCTCCTCTTCCACACCCAGCTCAGCGTAGCCACTTCTGCATGGGAGACTCAGACTTCCTGAGGAAGGGAGGAGGGGTGGAGGAGAAATTGGACTGACAGTTACAGGACTCTTTTTGGTGGGCCAGGGAGGGGGAAATTCTGTGCCCAGCCTCTCACTGACCATTTTTGTCCCATCACAAGGGGAGTGACCTAGGAGTTACATGGTAACAGCCACTGGGGGGACCAGTAGCAGGTGCAGCAAAAAGACCCGAGTCTCATATGAACAGCAGTTTTTACATAAGTGGGTACCAATTGCATCCCTGTACCTTGAGAACAAGGAGCCCTGGTGGTGCAGTGGTTAACCGTGGTTGACCTTTTGGCTGCTAACTGGAAGCTCAGCTGTTCAAACCCATCAATCATTCCAAGGGATAAAGAAGTAGCAATCTGCTTCCATAAAGATTACAGCCTTGAAATCCTGTGGGGCAGTTCAACTCCGTCCTATAGGGTCACTATGAGTCAGAATTGACTTGACATCGATGGGTTTTACTTGAGAGCCTCCATTTTAGAACCTGGAATTTCTTTCTTCCTCTGCCACTAGGGCAGGAAAACAAAGCTTTTGCTGAATAAACAGGAACAATCAACGCAGAAGCTCGAAGAGGAGCTATTTTCTACTCCACAAAAGTAGATCTAGTAGTTTCAGTGATTACTGGAACAGTAAACCTTAATTTGTTTTATTTGGCGTATTAAATCGGGAATGCAAAGGCATTCCACTGCATGAATTATAACAAATTATGGACATCACTCTGAAGAATGGAAATTCCAGAACACTTAATCGTGCCCATGCAAAACCTGTACGTAGACCAAGAAGCAGTGATTCAAACAAAACAAAGGGATGAGGCTGGTTTTAAATCAGGAAAGGTGTGCGTCAGGGTTGTATCCTTTTACTGTATTTATTCAGTCCGTATGCTGAGCAAATGATCTGAGAAACTAACCTACATGAAGAAGAAAGAGGCATCATAATTGGAGGAAGATTCATTAACAACCTGCAGTATGCAGATGATACAACCTTGCTTGCTGACAGCGAAAAGGACTTGAAGCATTTACTGATGA
>NW_004446454.1:2950-4127 GCF_000243295.1 Trichechus manatus latirostris | reverse complement strand
ACCAACTGTTCCTTGGAAACCCTATGGGGCAGTTCTGCTCTGTTATACAGAGTCGCTATGAGCTGCAATCCACTCAATGGCACCCAACACAACAAGACAACAATACCTGAGAGTTTACTACGTACTGGACACTGTGCTCATGATTACACACCTTGTCTCATTTAATTAACTCAGCAATGATACGAAGTGGCTGTTATTTTTATCATCCGTTTATACCTGATGTAAATTATACCCAGAGAGGTTATGTCATCTGCCAGTTATCACACAGCAACTGAATAATCAGAGACCAAATGAGAGTCTGTTGCTGTCTTAAGTCCGTGTTCTCACTGCTGTGTTCACTATTCCCAAATCAGCTGCTGAATGGCTGATTCATCTGCATCATCAGCCTAATATTTTTGTATTGAAAAGGACTTTCAACATTTTCTCATCTGACCTCTTAATTTAGAAACGAACAAACTTCAGAAAAGTTAGCCCATTTTCCATGATCACATGACTAGTTAGCGGCAGAGATGAAATTAGAACTTAGGCTCTAATACAGGGTTGCTGCTACTATTCTACATAGACTTGTGAATAAATAATAACGATAATGATAATAATTATAATGATAATCGCAGCTAGTATTTGTGGAGCCTTGAAGTATCAGTAGAAGCTCTAAGCACCCTACACGTACAAGCTCATTTAATCCTTACCGCTTTATGAAAGGGGTGCTATCATCCCCGTATCATGAAGGCAGTGGTAGTCAAGTGGTACCATTCTTGCCTTCCAAGCAGGGGACTCGTGTTGGATTCCCGGCCAAGGCAGCTCAGGCTCAGCTACCTCCCATCTGTCAGTGGAGGCTTGTGTGTTGCTGAGCTTCCAGACTTTGACAGACTAGAAAGGTCTAGCAATCTCCTTCTGAAAATCCGCCAGTGAAAACCCTATGGATCACAACAACGATCTGATCTTCGATTTACCACTGGATAGCCAGGGTTTCGTTCTGCTGTGCCTGGGGGTGCCGTGAGCCTAACTCGTTGACAGCTCACAGCGACCTCTCCACGTTACTGATGTACAGCTGAGGCGCAGAAAAGCACCTTTCTGAAGGACACACGGCTAGGAGGTGGTGGAGCAAGGATTTCAGTTCAGACCGGCAGAGCTCCAAAGCCTGCTTCTTAACTAACACCCTATTCTACTCGATGGT
>NW_004446454.1:0-1356 GCF_000243295.1 Trichechus manatus latirostris | reverse complement strand
AGAAAGCCCAAGTAGTACATTATGGGCATTATTAATACAAAACAATGGATATGAATTTCAATCAGCAAATTCACATTCAAAGAGGGGCTTAATCCGACAAAGCACTGACAGACAGATGCACCTTTCAGCATTCTAGGTTAAAATACAATGCTCAAATAGTATTATTTTTTTAATAACTTTTGTTTTAACCAAGTGTTTCAATCATTTAACCAACTAGAAGTCATGACTAACCTGAGTAAAGGGGCTTCTGCAGTACTGGATGCAAGTCAGGGGTTTCTACAGGCAAGAGGGACCCTGGTCCTGGGCTTGGCTCATTCATCCATCCTCAACTTCTTCCTCGGGCTGAGCATCTTTTTTAATCATCATGGTTTTTCACTTGTGCTACCTGTGGGATCTCAGAATCTCAGAATCTTCTCATTTACTTCGTTTTGGTCTCCGTGCACAAAATTTTCTCCCTTAGATTCTTCTTGTAGGACCCCAAGCATGGGGATGACCATTCTTTCCTACCTGGGCACATTCTCTCTAGACTTCACTCTGCTCCTTTACCTGGTTCCAGGCGTCACCTCCCCCGCCCCATCCACCTGACTGCGCAGCTTTATTCATGTCACCTCCTCTGGGCTCCTGTACTACCATATATACATGCTGGCACCATCTTTGTTTTCACTTGGTTGTGTTTATCCTTGGTTATAAGCTCCTTGAGAGCCAGGGCCAGTTTTATTCACTACTGTACCCCTAGAACCCAGCCTTTTGCGGGCAGATAATAAGTACTCAAATACTTGTTCGATGACTGGATAAACTAATGAATTAATTAGTTTAGGCAATTGTGCCTCCTCAATTCCCAAAAACCAGAGTCCTTCCTTTGTTCACGTGTGTTCTGTGTGGTGCATTGTGTGAGATCACGCAGGGCTCAGTTTCCATGTGCTCGAGCATTTGAACAAGCGCTCCATTCCTCGGCCCCTTCACATCTACTTCTCAACACTTTGGATACGTAGATACCCTAAGGACTGACGGCGGGCTTCCAGGTGCTCAGAGGGAAGGCACCCTGGGTCAAATGGTCTCCGAGTCAGTGACCCCACTGGGCTCATCGGCCTTCTCATCTCACTAACCACCTGGCCTGAGACGGCAGTACTCGCTCCTTTCTCGGCATCGTGTCTCCTGGCCCTCTTTTTTCAAATTTTCTCAGACCCCAGAAGGGCAGAAGTGCTTAGCTTAGCTCGCCTTACAGACGGAAAGCAGTGGTCCTAGAATGTTTCTGAAAAACATGGCTGTTCTAGAGATAATAGAATCATTTCTCTTTGGGCTCGTTCAAAGGTAACCCCTTCTCACACAGCTTTGTAGGCAAAAGATGCAGATACC
>NW_004446453.1:3047-4181 GCF_000243295.1 Trichechus manatus latirostris | reverse complement strand
TTCTTGGTGGTATGAGGTTCCCATGTCTCTCTGCTCACTTCTGTCTTTTATATCTTAAGAGATTGCCTCCGGACACAATATCTTGTAAATTGAGTTCTGCTTCACTAACACAACCGCTGCCCATCTTCCCTCATTAACATCATAGAGGCAGGATTTACAACATATGGGAGAACCACACAATACCAGGAATCGTGGCCCAGCCAAACTGTTACACACATTTTTGGGGGGACATAATTCAATCCATGACAGATACCATTTGTATGCAATATCTAGAATAGACAAATGTATAGAGACCAAAGTTTACAAATGCTTACAAGTGATGGGAGGGAAGGAAAAGGAGGAGTCATTGCTTAGGAGGCACCGAGCTTCTGTAATGATGATGGAAAAGTTTGGAAATAGAAAGTGGTGATGGTTGCACAATGTAATCAATGACACTAAATTATAAATGGAAAAATGTTGAATTGGCAAATGTTTTGTTTTATGTATATTTATCCTAATTAAAAATACGGCGGGGGAAACCTCATGAGGTGAATTTTTGTCTTATCTGTCTACAGGATAGATCCCTTTGTTTAATTTAGGGTGCCTCCTGCCATTATTTCTAATCATATGGTCTCGAAGGAATTGTCCAAAACCTGAGTTATCGTTTACACTGGTTACTGTGACTTTCTCTCACTGTAATTCTGCTTTTTAAAATAAGTTTCCTAATATAAGCCTTTTCCTCTCTATAAAAATAGAAGACAAAATGTGTCTATAGCTGTTTTTTTTCATTTCTTTGTATTTTTTTCTCTGTTTTTGTTTGTTTACTTGTTTTTCTTCCTCTATCTCTCTCTTTATTCATACTGTTGAGAAATTTTAAAGATAAACTGATTTTTTAAAACTATATGTAATTTTTCTAGAAATATCTATTCTGCTAAAAGTTAAGAATTAAAAAAAGAAAACAAAGATTTTTATGCTTTAAATATAAACAAATACCATTCTGTTTTGTTTTGGTAAACTGCAATTAAAAAAAAAATGAACTGAAATATGGCCTTATAACCAGACTATTAGGCAGGACAAAAAGACAGTGTTGACCTGTCCGGGGTTGTTAACCATTGTTATAAGGCAGTATGTGTACTGTTTAATGAGAACATATTT
>NW_004446453.1:0-648 GCF_000243295.1 Trichechus manatus latirostris | reverse complement strand
ATATGAAAGAAAATTATACTATGTGTACCTTCAAGATACCAGACGCTCTTCTAGGCACTTGATATTCAAAATTTGTACCCTATACCTACATTCTGCCTTGGAAGAAGTACAACCAGAATGCTCCTTAGAAGGAAAATGGCAAGACTTGGTCTCACGTACTTTGAACATGCTTTCAGGAGGGACCAGTCCCTGGAGAAGCACACCATGCTTGGTATAGTAGAGGGTCAGCAAAAAAGAGGAAGATCCTCAACAAGAAGACTTGACACAGTGGCTGCAAATATAGACTCAAATATAGCAATGATTGTGAGAATGGCACAGGACCAGGCAGTGTTTCGTTCTGTTTTACATAGGATTGCTAAGAGTTGGAACTGACTTGAAGAGCCCTAACAACAACCTACATGTTGAGATACTCTAACGTTATTTAGTACCCAACAACAACAACCCATTGCCGTCCAGTCGATTCCGATTCATAGCGACCCTATAGGATGGAGTAGAACTGCCCCATAGAGTTTCCAAGGAGAGACCGGTGGATTTGAACTGCCAAACTTCGTATTAGTAGCCATAGCTCTTAACCCCTATGCCACCAGGGTTTCCACTTTATTTATTAGGTAGCACATATTTGGGGAGGGAAAAAGTATAGCCAAAGGC
>NW_004446452.1:3097-4182 GCF_000243295.1 Trichechus manatus latirostris | reverse complement strand
ACCTACACCATTTATTCCCTCTTTCATGCATTAAACAAACATTTATTGAGTAACTTCCATGAGCTATGCCATGTTTTAGTGTTCAGGAATACAGTAACAGATAGCAGTATTAACAGCAATGGCTTTTACAATGCCAATACCTTCACCACCACTTAGCATGTGCCTATTATGTACCAAGTACTTTACATATCATCTACAAGTAGGATTGTCAGTTAAAATATAAAATACAAATTTCAAGTAAACAATAATTTGTAGTATAAGTATATCCCATGTATTATTTAGGGCATACTAAAAAAAGTTGTTGTTTATCTGAAATTCAAATTTAACTTGGCATCCTGTATTTTTCTTTGGTAAATTTGGCAACACTGTGGCAATCTTATTTGCCAGATTAGTGTTATTTTTATACATGAAAAAAATTAAACCTCAGAAGAGCTGAATAACTTGTTCAAGGGTTGAAGCTTGGGGGCTGGAATCATGAATACCTATCTGAGACATATATTGGAGTCTGTACATGAATGCCCAGTCTTCCAATTACACTACTGTTTGTTTATTCAATTTAATAGCTATGTATATCTAAAAATACAGTTCAATATTTTCATTTCTCCAGAGTGTCTAGTTGACTTCTTTCATTCAGTAATACATTTGCAGAAATACTATGTATGGGCCTGTGTTTTTTTAGTATGTAACAAACTCAAAAATCATTTACAGTAATAGAGAAGTTCAAGATTTCATAATGATACAGCAGAGGACAAACCAATGGAGAGAAGATAAAAACAAAGAAAGTACAAGAACAGTTTGTAAAGGCAGAAGCACATGCTAGAAAAACTGGTGCTAACCACAGCAATGCAGATTGTTCTGCTTAAACCCCTGATTTAACTGTTCTTTAAGCTTTGTTCTCTTTTAATCTCCTGCTTCTATCTACGCATTTTATTATTCAAATGAAGCTATAAAAATGTAAAGCGTTAAATATACAAAATGTTAATTCAGTAGTGGGACTGAATACCAGTTTCTGTTAAGTAGAAAAGAAAAAACAATTTTTTTTGACCAAGTATAAGCAGAACTTAAGATTTGTACTATAGTAGTTT
>NW_004446452.1:0-706 GCF_000243295.1 Trichechus manatus latirostris | reverse complement strand
TAACAACAATGACATTATTTTTTTCTTTCACTCTTTTCTTTTAATATGTTTGAGTTGATTTGACTTTTTATCCAACACAATATGAATATTGTTATTTATTCTTCTATTAAAAATATTTCTGAGTCCACTTGTTTCAGCCAAAACCCAAACAACCCGATTAAGTTGTGTTCTAAGTTTGATTTGTTTCATGAGCACACTCCAGCACAGTGGGTGCTCTTTATTTTTAATTTTAGTACAATTATGATCAAGGATAATCATTATCCATTATTAAAACTACATGATACTGCCAAAAAAAAAAAAATAAGACAGATCAATGAAACAGAGTATAAAACCCATAAATGTACCCAATTATCTTCAGAAATGTAGTAGATAAGGGGCGGGGGGGAGATCAAATCAGTGGAGGAAAAAAAAAGATAAGTGATTTCTTTTGAATACTTCTTTGGAGGTAATGTTTGGAAGTAATGTTAAGTTAGCCTTCTTAAAAAAAAAAAAAGGACAGAAAAGTTGGATCCACAACTCACAATACACTAAAATAAATTCCAAATGTATTAAAGATTTACAAGTTGAGAGAAAGAGACCATAAAAATATTAGAAGGTCTGCTGACCCCCCTCCTGAAATTTGAGACCTTGTGTCCAAGGGTGTTAACAGTTGCATTGTTACTGGTTCCAACTTACTGCCTAGTCATTGCAGTTTCCCTCCACCCCA
>NW_004446451.1:2560-4183 GCF_000243295.1 Trichechus manatus latirostris | reverse complement strand
TAGACATAACCAAACACTTTACGGGATTGGTTTATTGGCTTTGAAGTCTTAGGACCATAGTCTTGTGGAACAACTCGATCAACTGGCATAACATATTTCATAAAGTTTGTGTTCTACATCCTAGTTTGACGAGTATCATCTGGGGTCTTAAAAGCTTGCAAGTGGTCATCTAAGATACAACAATTTGTCTCTACTCATCAGGAGCAAAAGAGAAAGAAGGCAACCAAAGACTCAAAGAAGAAGCTAGTCTACAGGACTAATACCTACACGAACCAAGTCCTCAACTATCCTGAGACCAGAAGAATTAGATGGTGCTTACCTACCACTACCAACTGTTCTGACCTAGGACACAATAGATATTCCCAGATAGAAAGAGAGAAAAATTTAGAACAAAATCAAAATTCTCTAAAAAGGCCAGACTTGTTGGACCAGGAGATACTAGAGGAACCCCTGAGACTACTGCCCTGAGATACCCTCTAAACTTTGAACTGAAACCACTCCCAGAGGTTATCTTTCAGCTAAATAACAGATTGGCTCATAAAGTAAACAATATCACCTGTGATTACTGGGCTTCTTTAAAAAATCATCTATATGAGATCAAACAGTCAACATTTACCCTAAAATTTACCCTAAAGCAAAGATGAGAAGGTAAGAGAGGGGGGCAGGGAAGCTAGATTAATGAAAATGCAACAACCAGAACACAAATAATGAGAATGTTGACACACTGTGAAAAAAAGTAGCCAGTGTCACTGAAAAATATGTATTAAAAAAAAACCAAACTCACTGCCATCAAGTCGATTCCGACTCATAGCAACCCCAGAGGGTTTCCTAGGCTGTAAAGCTCTACAGAGGCTGCCACATCTTTCTCCCTTGGAGCCACTGGTGGTTTTGAACCACTCACCTTTCAGTTAGCAGTCAATTGCTTTAACCACTGTGCTACCAGGGCTCCTGGTGGTATAGAAATTGTTAAATGGAAGCCTAATGTGCTACGTAAACTTTCACCAAAAACACAATAAAATACTATAAATGAATAATAATAAAATTAAAAAAGGCATAAAGAAAAGCTAATAACTTACCTCCCAAGGAGTAAGTACTGGAGTCAGGATTCAGATCCAGGCTAGTCTGAACAAGTCAGGTCTGAAAACATTACACTGTTAATAGTGATGGTAACCAGTTAACCAGTTGCCGTGGAGTCGATTTTGACTCATGGTGACCAATGAGTGTCAGAGTAGAACTGTGCTCCATAAGGATTTCAATAGATGTGATCTTTTGGAAGTAGATCACCAGGCCTTTCTTCTGAGGTACGTTTTGGGGAACTCGAACCACCAACCGTTTGGTTAGCAACACATTGTGTTTACCATTTGCACCATTCAGGGACTCAATAGTGATAACAGTGTCATTCTCATTACCACTATTAAGACAGACAAGATCAACCCCATCAGCCACAGACCACCAGATCCTCCAGCAGTCAAGTTTCTAGGACCTGCTAGGGCCTTCTGAGGTGATGACAATAATCACCAATGTTCCCTGAGCAGGGTCCACCAGGTCTCTCGCTGTGCTCAGCATTTTACACACATCAGTCTCCAGCAGCCTAGGAAGTGGGGACTGTCATTACCCCCATTG
>NW_004446451.1:0-1036 GCF_000243295.1 Trichechus manatus latirostris | reverse complement strand
GGGAGGGGGAAGGAGCTCAAGCTCACTCCAGGGCTACCTCCTTCTGTTATCAGGTCCACACGTATGTGTGCACTAACTAAGGGGCCAAACAGCCCAGTGGCTGAGGCCTGGACTTTGGCGGAACCCGATAGTTCTGGGATTCAGTTCTAGGTCCACCACTTACCAGCTGTGTCAGCTTGGGCAAGAGACTGAACCCTCTGGGCCTCAGTTTACTCATCTGTAAAATGGGCATCAAAATGATGCCCACCTCACAGTCTCCTTGGAGCAATTAAATGAGATAATGTCTGCAAATGAGGGGAGCCCTGTGGTGGCCCCAGCCTACAGCCTAGAGAGAGTTTCCAAGCCACGGACAGGGAGGGGGAACCAAGTGAAGACAGGTGGGCACCATGAGCTGAAGTGGAGCTGTGAGTCCAGGAAGAACGAGGCAATAAAGTTTGCAGGACCGAAGACTGTAGAGGAGACAGCTGCACAGAGAGAGAACCCTGCAAATCTGCAGAGGGTCTAGAGCACTCAGCTGAGTACTAATCAGCATTTATGTGTGAAGCAAATACTTGTGACTGAAGACAGAACTGTTCAAAAGGATTGGAGGGAACAGTGCCCAGTGCTCACACTGGGCTGGGAACAGTGCCTGATCTCACCAGCCAGCCTGGGAAATATCCTGATCACAGACCATTGGGTAGAGTACTCAGAAGAACCTTGCCTCAGTGGCGGGGAAAATTAGCCCTAGGCTAAGCACCACTCTGGTTCCACCTAAGAATGCTTAAAAGTGAGACCTGAAAAGATCAGACTGTTTCTAGGTAGCTTAACTAGGTCGCAGAACAAAGCCAAGAATATTTACAGGGATACAAAAATATCCACCATCTACAAGGTAAAACTGAGAATGTCTGGCATCTAATTAAAGATCACCAGGCATGCAAGGCAGGAAAATATGACCCATGACAAGCAGAAAAATCAGTCAATTAAAGCCAACCCAGAATTGGCAGAGATGTTAGAATTTGCAGACAAGGACATTAAAACTGTTATTATCACTGTATTC
>NW_004446450.1:3209-4184 GCF_000243295.1 Trichechus manatus latirostris | reverse complement strand
GGCCGACAGAGAGAGAAAACGTTCCCCTGGAGCTGACACCCTGAATTTGGACTAGTAGCCTACTGGACTATGACAGAATAAACTTCTCTTTGATAAAGCCATCCACTTGTTGTATCTCTGTTAGAGCAGCCCTGGATGACTAAAACAGTATCCATCCAAGGCTGTAATCTTTATGGAAGCAGACTGTCACATCTTTCTCTTGTAGGGCAGCTGGTGGGTTCAAACCACCGACCTTTCAGTTAGTAGCCGAGCACTTAACCACTGTGCCACCAGGGCTCCTTTGAATGAATAAAAATAGGCGGAAACTAGAAGTCAGTGTAGTGGGGTGTGAGATGGCTCTGGGGTTGCAGCGGGTTAGAGGGTGCCTCGTGTGATGACACACAAACCATCACTGAAATCTAAAGCTCATTGGTCATTTGAGCAGCAGATTAGACATAGCTGAAAGAGAGAATTAACGAACTGGAAGAGAAGACCAAGGGAATTTGCCAGAGTGAAGCACAGAGAGATTAGAATCTGCCTCTGAAAATATCTTTATTTTGTTCTGACTGTTGAATTACAGTTTAGATAGCTGGGAAGATAATTGAATGTTGACTGTTAGCTTCTCTAAGCACATTTAATATATTACAGACTTTATTCCATTGCACCTAACAACAACATAGTCTTTATTCCTTATCAGTAATCAATGTTTGTTGTAAATCTATAGTAATTAAGACAGAATGATAACAACACAGAGATAGCCAAACAGAGAAATGGAACATGTAAGGAGCCCAGAACATATCCATGTCTATATTGGTATAAAACAGAACTGGCCCCACAAATCAGCATGCAAAGAATGGCTTATTTGATAAATAGCCTTGGGACAATGAAATAAACATACAGATAGATCCCTGACTCACATCACACATAAAAATAAATTCCAGGCCAATTAAAGACTTGAACATGAGAAGCACAACTCTAAAACGTTTGGAATTTAAT
>NW_004446450.1:0-972 GCF_000243295.1 Trichechus manatus latirostris | reverse complement strand
TAGGGTTGCTATGAGTTAGAATCGACTCGGTGGCAGTGGGCTTTTGGTTTTATCTGCAAAAATACATGCTATTATTATTTACATGTTTAAAGAAGAAGAAAAAGGCTCAAAGAAATTTTGTGTGCTGGTCTGAGATCACAAAGTCAGTGAGTGACGATGGAGAAATCAATTTATTGTCTGACCAAAAGCTCGCAGGCAGTGTAGTAGGGACAAGCCCATGTTGGGATTGGCTTATTTGGGAGGCAGCCACACTTTCTTTCCTTTTTTCTTCTTCTTTTAAATAAATAAATAAAATTTTTAGGTGAAAATATACACAACAAAGCGTATACCACTTCAACAATTAATATATGTACAAATCAGTGACATTGGTTACATTCTTCAAGTTGTGCCAACTTTCTCTACAAGCTTTCCCAAATGATTCGACCGTCATCAACCCAAACTCACTGCCCCTCTAAGCTTCTTTCCTGTCCTTTCCAGCTGCTGTTGTCAATTTGATCACATATAGTACTTCTTTAAAATAGTATACTGCTTAATGCAGACATTTTTTCCTAACTAGGCTAAACCATTATTTGGTTCAAAGATGACTTCAGGGGATAGTTTTGGTTCAAGGTTTAAAAGTTTCCTCAGGGTAAGAGTTTTGGGGGTTGCCTGGCCTCAATGGCTCCAAACCAAAAAACCAAACCTGCTGCCATAGAGTCGACTCTGCCTCATAGTGACCCTAAAGGACAGAGTAGAACTTCCCCAAAGGGCTTCCAAGGAGCGGCCCATGGATTCTAACTGCCGACCTTTGGTTTAGCAGCCGTAGCTCTTAACCACTACATCACCAGGGCCCCTCAACGGCTCCAGAAAGTTTGAATTCTATGAGAATGTAAGATTCTGTTCCACATTTTCCCCCTTTTGGTCACAATCCTTCTATAAAATCCTTGCTCTAAGTGTACATGTATTGGTAGCTGGGCACTATCCAGTTCTTTT
>NW_004446449.1:2287-4185 GCF_000243295.1 Trichechus manatus latirostris | reverse complement strand
ACAAAGATGGACACCTAACCCAGCTAACTGGGACGAAGCGGCCTCTGACAGACAAACTAAACCTGAGCATCAGGCACAAGGCGGGGAGTGATGGAAGTGAGGCTGGAGATTATGCTAAGGCACGTCACAAACGGGCCGTGTCAGCTAGTTTAAATTTCCTCTCGTAGGTATCACCAGTACCAGCTGCCGTTGACTCTGACTCCTGGTGACCTCATGAGTGTCAGAGTAGAACTGTGCTCCATCGGGTTTTCAGTGGCTGATTTTTTGGAGGTAGATCACCAGGCCTCTCTTCTGAGGCAACTCTGGGTGGATTTGAACCGTCAGTCTTCAGTTAGCAGGCAAGCACATTAACCATTTGCACCACCCAGGGACTCCATCTTGTTTACGTAATAGCTTTTAAGCAAGAAGTGACATGGCCAAGTACGAATTTTACAAAGATGGTCTTGGCATCTGTGTGAAGATGATCTGAGGAGGAGATTGACCACAGTGCTGGCTCTTAGGAGGCTGTTGGAGAGCGAGCGATGATGATGATGGGAATGGTAATTGTGATGATGATGAGGAAGGCCTGAACTAGGACATCACAGTATCTGTCATGACCTGCTGTGGAAAGTCCTCTCCAGGGCGCACTGCATTCCCCACCATTTGTTCACCTCCTGCAAGCATCCCAATACTCCCTCATAGAACTTGTCTGGAATGAGGGGTTTGCAAATCAAGCCCAACTTTTTATACTCGGGGGAGGTGACACTGTGAGCTGAGCTGAGCAGTCCCAGGGTTGCTTGTGATTGCTTATGCCGTTTAACCTCTATGAATGTATTTCATTATCTGTAAAAATGAGGGAAATGGAAAGGTCAGAAAATGTCAGGAAAAAAAGCTCCACACCTTTTCCAGGGATAATTGTGCTTATCATCTGAACTAAATGGATATTTTGTTAGAAGCCTTGAATGTATTTAAAGTTTGTTTTCCATTTAAAAGAGACCTCCATTTTATCATTTTGCTTAAAACAAGCTTTATTATCATGAAGTCTGCACGCCAGCCAAGCGGTGCCCTTGGTTAACTTGCCTGGAAATTACACTGAGCATTGAAGTCGGTGGGAGGTGTAATGATTAGTGAACAGCAGAGCTTGGCCTGTGTTCCTATGTGATTAGCCTGGCAGGAGGCCAGACAGCGAGGGAAGGAGAGCCCTGCGTTGCATGAGCAATGCCTCCTGAGCGGTGTTTCACAGGGACTGCCTGAGGGAAACAGTGGCTCTGACAGACCTGTGGTCCTCTCTCCACCTTGTCTGCCAGGCAGTCTTTTCTGTAGACAGTCAGGAGAAAGACGTCTGTGAAAACGAAATATGAGGGCGGGGTGTACGTATGCCGTGTGTGTGTGTGTGTGTGTGTGTGTGTGTGTGTGTGTGCTGTGTGCGTGCGTGCCTGATGTGTGTGTGCATGTGCATATGTGCGTGCGTGCCTGCTGTGTGTGTGCATGTGCATATGTGTGTGCGTGCCTGCTGTGTGTGTGTAAGCTGTGTGTGTGCGTGCCTGCTGTGTGTGTGTAAGCTGTGTGTGTGCATGTGTATGCCGTGTGTGTGTGTGTGTGTGCATGTGTGTGTGTGCTAGAAAGACAATATAGAAGGTTAGGAGGATAAGAAGTGATGAGGCAAAAAACAGCAGTTGGTGTTGAGATGGCTTCAACTCGTAGTGAGTAGAACTGCATTCCACAGGGTTTTCAAAGGCCTTTTGAAAGCAGATGGCCAGATCGCCAGGCCTTTCTTCTGACTCACCTCTGATTAGTAGTCAAGTGCTTAACATTTCTACCACCCAAGGACTGCATAAGTAATGAGAAGGGGGCTATTAATTAAGAGGGTCACAGACAGCTTCTCTGAAGAGGTGTCCTTTGAGCAGAAACTTGAATGA
>NW_004446449.1:0-987 GCF_000243295.1 Trichechus manatus latirostris | reverse complement strand
CAGACTAAGTCAGACTAAGGAAGAAAGGCTTGGTGATCTACTTCTGAAAATCAACTAATGAAAATCCCATTGATCACAACAGAATAGTGCCTGATATAGTGCTGGAAGATAAGTCCCTGTCTTAGTTATCTAGTGCTGCTTTAACAGAAATACCACAAGTGGATGGCTTTCACTAAAAGAAATTTACTCTCACAGTTTAGGAGACTAGGCTTTCTCTCTGTGTTGGCGCTGGGGGAAGGTCCTTGTCATCAATCTTCCCCTGATCTAGGAGCATCTCAGCACAGGGATCCCAGGTCCAAAGGACATGCTCCACTCCCACTTCTTCTTTCTTGCTGATAGATCCCTAGCCTCCTATACTGTGAGACAATAAATCTGTGTTTGTTAAAGCCATCCATTTGTGGTATTTCTGTTATAGCAGCACTAGATGACTAAGACATAATTTGGTACCAGGAGTGGGGTGCTGCTCTAACGGATACCTAAAGTGTGGAATAGGTTTTGAGACTGTGAATGGGTAGAGGCTAGAAGAGTTTTAAAGTGCCTAATAGTAAAAGCCTAGATTGCCTTGAAGAGACTGTTGGTGGAATTATGGACATCAAAGGCAATTCTGGTGCGGGCTTCGAAGGAAGTGAGGTAACATCGGAGATGGTGCAGATGACAAGAAGCAGCAGCAGAGAAACTGCAGCAGCAGAACCAGGAGACCTGTGCGAGATGGCACAGGAGCTGACCCACAGAGCAAGAGAGCTGAGCCCCTTCGGGCAGGAGGCTTCCTGGTGAGGTAGAGTGCCTCTGGGCACTTGTCTGTGGAGCTAGGTTTGCCAACCCACAGAATGAGAGAGCTGAGCACCTTCAGGCCAAGGCTTACTGGCAGAATGGGGTGCCTCTGGGCACTTATCAGTAGAGCTAAAGAGCTTTGTAACATTTGCCTGAAGATGGCAGAGGCTGGGTCAGCCCAGAAGGCCCAAGGGGCCGAGAGGCCGAGGAACCGGG
>NW_004446448.1:2989-4129 GCF_000243295.1 Trichechus manatus latirostris | reverse complement strand
CTTTTTTTGTGTTATCTTTACCAGGCTTTAGTATCCGTGTTAGGCTGGCTTTGTAGAATGACTTCAGGAGTATTCCTTCCTTTTCTATGCTCTGAAATACCTTTAGTAGCACTGGTGTTAACTCTTCTCTGAAAATTTGGTAGAATTCTCCAGTGAAGCTGTCTGGGCCAGGGTAAATAAGTTTACTTTTTGTTTGTTTGCTTCAGTTTTATCTTGCTTTCATAAAACTGATATATCATACAAATGTATTTCAGAACCGTCTGTAGGAAATAATTGTTAATTCTGACCATTTATCTCTAGTCAAAGTCTTCTTTACTTCCTGATTATAATATTTTTATAATCTTATGTTTTAGAAATGCTCTAAAGGTCTTCTTTTCATTGGTATAAAATAGACCTGAAAGGAGATTATATTTTCACAATTGTAGTAACTGTTATTCTTCTATCTATAAAAAAGCGTCTGTTAAAACTGAAAAATGAAAATAATGATTTCTGATTATCCTTATTCTTCCTGTATAGATCATTTTCATTGGAGAGCAAGTTAACAATGACAAATTACTATAAAAAAGAACCTCACTGAGATTAGTAAAAGTTGTATGTGAATAACAGCTGCCAGACAGAGTACAAAGCTTAATCATTATATATAGTTTGCAAAGACAAATTTGTATTCATGAATGGATAAGCATTAATGTTAAAGAGAAAGAACATTTGACAAGCAGTTGCTTCATTGTGAAAACAAATTTTTAACTATTATTCCAGTTCCTTTAGGCACAACTTTGATATTTTTCGCATTGGTTGAAATATAATTTTACTTATATGTTCTCTTATAAATCACACTTTTTGAAATGGATCTTTGGTTCTGAGAACCATAATCTGGGAATATTTTACTACAAAATGTTTCATTTTCTGCTTGAAGTTCTCTCTTTGCAGCCCTCGACCTTCCGCCTCCTCTGCCTAGCCAGCTCCTCTTCCATTAGACATCAGCTTAAACATCAGTTCCAGAAACACCCAAAGAAAGTCTTCCACGATTTCTCAAATAGATCAAGTTTCCCTATTATCCACTGTCGTTGCAACACTAGTCTTTTATAGCAGTCATAGCAACTTTAATTAAAATAACTAATTAGTTAATTAAAATAACTAATT
>NW_004446448.1:0-877 GCF_000243295.1 Trichechus manatus latirostris | reverse complement strand
CAGCAAAACTGTTTCTCAAAAATGATGGAGAAATTAGGGCATTTCCAGATAAACAGAAGTTTAGGGAATTTGCGAAAGCCAAACCAAAAATACAAAAAATACTAAAGGGAGTCCTGTGGTTAGAAAATTAGTAACATCAGATAACAAGCCAAGACTAGAACACAGGACAGAGCAACCTTATATCAAGCCACATAGGAAAGTCACAAAAATAAACCAAAGCTAAAACTGAAAATAGGGAAACAGATGTCAATATGTAAAAGATGACAACATTAAAACAAAAAAGAGGGACTTAAAAAATGTAGACACAGATTTTTCTTATGGATAGAAAGTCAAGGAGATATAAAGAAATAAAAAACTGGCATAAACTTAGAAAAATAAGGTAAATATTAAGGTAACCACAAAGGAAACTAACAACCCTACAAGTCAAAATAAAAAAACTAGAAAAATACAAAGACTCAGCAAATACAAAATCAACAACAATGAAAAAGATGAACAGAAAACACATAAAGAAAAGCGACTCAGCACAGAAAATTAAGTGGAACAAAGAAACTATGAACAACACACAAAAAAAGACATCAAAATGACGGCACTAAACTCATACCTATCAATAATTACGCTTAACGTAAATGGACTAAATGCACCAATAAAGACACAGAGAGTGGCAGATCGGATAAAAAAACAAGATCCATCTATATGCTGCCTACGAAGACACACCTTAGACTTAAAGACACAAACAAACTAAAACTCAAAGGATGGAAAAAATAAGCAAACAACACTCAACAAAGAGCAGGAGTAGCAATATTAATCTCTCACAAAATAGACTTTAAAGTAAAATCCACCACAAAGGATAAGGAAGGACACTATATAATGATTAAAG
>NW_004446447.1:0-4167 GCF_000243295.1 Trichechus manatus latirostris | reverse complement strand
AACTCGACCATCCTCCACGGCTCTGGATGTCCAAAGGCAATGTCTGGTGTGACAGCACTTCTGAGCATACTTCTCTTCCAGGTAGGGTTTTTTACAGCACTTGGGAATGATCCTAATGACCTTTTGGGTGACCTGACTTTTTTATGCTTAGAGAGGTGAAAACATGTATATTGATATACTTGAGCCCAGACAGGATCATAACTGGAGAATTATGTGAAACATGTTTGCAAAGGTAGGTTGGAGCCACATGTTTAAGGGCCTTGAATGCCATATTGAGCTGTTTCACCTTTTTCCAGTAGGCCATAGGGAGGCATTGAAGGGTTTTGAGCAGGTGTTGGAGGATGAAATGACCAGAGTTAGACACTAAGAACATTTATATGGCTCGATGGTGTAGGTTTGACTAAATTGGGATGAGTCAAGACAGAGAGCTTAGTTGGAAACTTTTTCAGTAGTCTGGTTGAAAGGTGTTATGGAGGTCATCCAACTTTATTGTGAGCTCTGTTATTGCACTAGTGTTTGAAGCAGGAGAGGCGTTACCTCTTGAATTCCAGTCTCTTCCTTGTTATATTGGCCAGCTCAACTAAAAAAAATATACCCTTTGCCCTGCGACAAACAAAGGCACTTGTTCAGAATGAGCCCCTCAAGCTTGGCCCCATCAAGTCTATGTGATCCGTGAAAGTCCAAGTCCAGATTGACCATCTCTAGTTTATTGCGTTGAAGGTGACTGAGTCTGTGGTCTGTAACCCACACGTGCCTTCAGATCTGTTATGTGTGAGCTTGAGCAAGGAAGGCTTCCTCCCTTCCAATGTTATACGGTTTGACAGCCACTATTGGGCTTATATTTGAAGGGGAAAAGACAAGGTTTGTACAATTTTGACCTGAGTTTTTCTATCCCTAAAAGCTTTTTTCTAAGAACACTGTCTAGTGCCTTAGGACACCCAGCAAATTTCAAAGAATTAATTTTTAAATAAAAACAGTGAATTTTCCATGCCTTCATCTTTCATTGTATGAGCCTTTAGCAAAAGAGGTTTCCCCCATTACATACTTCTTATGATAGACAACTTCTATCATTTCCCCACTAAGTAAAAGAAATCATGCTGAAAAATGGTGGAATAAATATAAAGTTATGGAACTACCACGACATCCAAGGAATCTTGAGTAAGTACCCTGAACCCTGACCCTCAGGGTTAATTTGGAAGCCCTTGATAGTGAGATGGGACGTGTTCCTTAACTTAGAAAAAAGGAAACCCATAGAGGGCATTGATGTTTCGGTGGTAGAATTCTCGCCTCCCACGCGGGAGACCAGAGTTTGATTCCCAGCCAATGCACCTCATGCGCAGCCACCACCCATTCGTCAGTGGAGCCTGCATGTTGCTGTGATGCTGAACAGGTCTCGGTGGCGCTTCCAGACTAAGGTGGACCAGGAAGAAAGGCCCAGCTAACAATAACGACAAGAACACGGCATCATAGGTAAGTTTGTATATTGACACCCTATTGACTTTGTTGCTGCCATGTCCTTACACAGACAGTTTCATCTGGTCCCCACCATTCCGCTTACTGTGATGAGTTAAATATTTTTAATTAAAAGAAGATCTGCTTGAACCAGCTTTTATTTCTTCTTTGACCTGCTTTCATCACTAGACTTGCCTACTCCGTTTCGCTAGGTGGCAGTCTCCACCGTGAGACTACAAGATGTTTCCTACCTGCGTGCCTTTCACAGCCTCCTAAATGTTCATTGAACCCCTCAGCTGTCTGTTGAGCCCCTATGCTATAGAAGGGGCTGTGGGAGGCACAGCGGTATGAATTGAGCTAAACCACAGTCTCTGCCCTCCAGGAGCTCACAGTCCAGTGGCAGGGGGCAGATGGCATAAAAGCTAGGCTGGAGGGCCACGGCAAGGGGGAGATGCTTCTGACCAGAAACTCTGCACGACTGAAGGCTCTGAAGGCATAGGGATCCATGGTTCTCATTGGAGGGGCTACTGGCATAGGGTGAGGGCTCCCTGGCCTACGGTCAATGGAGAGACTAGCATCCTGGCGTTGTTTCACTGGCAGTGCCCAGTGCCCAATTGGAGGGGCTACTGGCACAGGGTGAGGGCTCCCTGGCCTGCAGTCAATGGAGAGACTAGCATCCTGGAATTGTTTCACTGACAGTGCCCAGTGTTCCACACCGGGACCAACGCAGGAAAGCAGTGGTCGTGAATGTGCCCTCCCATTCCCAGAACCGACTGGCTCTCCCACAGTCTCAAGGCAGAGGACCAAACCTGCCCCCACTGGCCCAGAGCCAGAGAGTGGGAACAGCTACTGCACCCTCGTTTGCTTTTATTTGTTATCTTATTTTTTATTTTGAGACAAAAAAATAGAAAGTCACAACAAAAATTAACCATCACCCATATTCCTGCCAACAAGAATTAAACACTTTTTAAAAATAATTTATTTTATTTTTGTTGTTGAGAATATACACAGAACATACACCAATTCAACAGTTTCTACGTGTACAATTTAGTGACACTGATTACATTCTTCGAGTTTTGCAACCATTCTCACCCTCCTTTTCTGACTTGTTCCTCCCCCATTGACATAAACTCATTGGCCCCTAAGTTTCCTATGTAATCGTTCGAGTTGCTGTTGTCAGTTTGATCCCGTAGAGATAGATCTTAAAAGAGCACAATGCTCAAGGCAGACATGCTTTACTAGTTAAGCTAAGCTATGATAATTAAACATTCTTAACATCTTGATATATTAGTTTCCAGATTTTTCTGTGTTTATACTTTTCAAAACATTACACAGACAACGTATTCGGACATTGCCGTATTTCTCATTTGTTTTAATTTACATCCTTCCCATTCACTCATGACCAATTCTTGGTTTCCGTGAAGGGGTGCCAGCATGCTCTACAAGAAACACCTCACAGCAAAACTAGCAGCAGAAAGAATTCTTCTGGTACTCTACCTGTTCTCACTCCTTGCTTCTCAAATGCAAGCTTAATATCTTTATTCTAAAATTTAAAAGTTCCTCAAAGAAAATGTATAAAATGCAGAAAAATGAAGATAAATCACCTGTGGTGCTACCACTCGGAGCAACCATAGTTGATGTTTATTTTAGTACATTTACCTTCAGTAGTTTTTCTACATGTTTTTTTAAAAAAAAATTTAGTTTTTTATTTTTGTATTTAGTATTTTATAATCTGCCTGTTTTTGCTTCACTTTCTATGTCTTAAATATTCTTCTTCCTCATGATTTTTAATAGTTACCCCGTGTTCCACACTATAGCTATGTCATAGTTTATAATTGCTATTGCTAGACATTTAATTGATTTCCTTTTTTTTGTTGGGGGGGAGGAGGCTATTATAAATAATGCATGTTCTTCTACACACATCTTTATGTCCATATCTGATTATCAAGGTAGATTTCTAGAAATGGAAGTTCTGAGTTAAAGGGTATAAACATTAAAGGGCACTCTTTTATTGTATTTTTCTTGAGCAAAATAGTAACTTTATTATAGAAAATTTAGAAAATCAAAACCAAACCAGACTCGTTGCCATTGAGTTGATTTTGGCTCATAGCGACCCTATAGGACAGAGTAGAGCTGCCCTATAGGGTTTCCAAGGTTGTAAATCTTTACGGAAGCAGACTGCCACATCTTTCTCCTGCAGAGTGGCTGGTGGGCTCAAACCACCAACCTTTTGGTTAGCAGCTGAGCGCTTAACCACTGCACCACCAGGTCTCCTAATTTAGAAAACTCATATGAGAAAAAGAACATAAAAGTCACCCATATTCTTATCACTCAGAGGTAACCACTATTAAATTTTTATTATTGAAGATTTTTACCAGCTTCTGCAGTCTGAGATTGAACAAACATACAATCAAGATGCTTGATAATTATGGACGATTGGAATATGAAAGTTGGAAACAAAGAAGAAGGATTGGTAGTTGGAAAATATGGCCTTGGTGATAGAAACAGCGCCAGAGATCGCATGATAGAATTTTGCAATACCAATGACCTATTCATTGCAAATACCGTTTTTCAACAACATAAACAGCAACTATACACATGGACTTCATCAGATGGAATACGCAGGAATCGAATCGACTACATCTGTGGGAAGAGACGATGGAGAAGTTCAATATCATCAGTCAGAACAAGGCCAGGGGCTGACTGCAGAACAAA
>NW_004446446.1:2675-4187 GCF_000243295.1 Trichechus manatus latirostris | reverse complement strand
CGAGAAAATCCTCATTCCCTGCCTTCCACGAGGAGTTGCCAATAAAAACGGAGTATCTGGCGTTTTTTTTAAACAGCTGCCTTGCAATCTCAGGACTTTTTTTTTCACTTAAACTTACCCAAAAGCTTGCAAAAGGACGAGTAGAAAGTGTTTGTTTTGAAGTTGACATTACTAACAATCTAAAAACAATCTGCGTTTTTTAATCGGCAAGAGTGCAATCTGGGGAGCCAGTGATGGCTTTGTCAGCTGGCTTCAGTCTTCTGTTAGGGCAGAAAACACTTCCCACTTTATAACGTAGGTGAGATGCTCACTGATGACCTTAAAGCAGCAGCCCCTATGCCTGGAGCCCATCTCCATCCATTCAGTTCCATGAGGAATAAACTTACCTTGTAAATCTTCAGCTTTGGATTTCATCACTCACCTGAGCATGGTTCCCTTTGGACACTCCAATGCCAATAGTTCCATTTTGTTATGCTGTTTTGTGCGTCACATTTCCTTGTTATTAAAACCTGATCCCGCGTGCATCAGAGTAGAACTGCACTCTACACGGTTGTTAATGGCTGATCTTTCGGAAGTATATCACCAGACCTTTCTTCCAAGGCACCTCTGGGTGGATTCAGACCACCGGTCCTTTGGTTAGTAGCTGAGAAGATAAGAACTTGGGCTGTTTTGTCTGCTTTAGCCAGTAAGTGAATATGAGGCACCTGTGCTATAGGAGCCCTGGTTAAGTGCTTGGCTGCTAACCGAAAGGTCGGTGCTTGGTATCCACCAGCCGATCCCAAGGAGAAAGATGTGGAAGTCCACTTCGGTAAAAATTGCCGCCTTGGAAACCCTATGGGGCAGTTCTACTCTGTCCTGTAGGGATGCTATAAGTCGGAATCGACTCAGAGGCAATGTGTTTGCTTTGGATTTTGTGTGTGTGTGCTGCAGTGGGGTGCTTACTTGTGACATGTCATCTGAATGGACATGTGGAGACCTTAAGTTCATATGTTACAAAAGAAAAGCGAGGGTAGAGCTGCTTCTGCCGTTAGTAGCCTCCACCAGGCCAGAATGGAAGTTGCGTTTAACTTACACATTAAGTCTAACTTCAGGAGAACTTCTCTACTGTTGCCTTTCATCCTAACAACAGCAACAAATTCATTAACACATATTAAATATAGAGAGACTTAATATCAAAATGGAGCTAAGGAAACCCTTCATGTGAGCAGAGTCCCTGGGTGGTTCAAACAGTTAATGTACTCATCTGGTAACTGAAAGGTTGGAGGTTCATGTCCACCCAGAGATGCCTTGGAAGGAAGGCCTGGCAAATCAGCCATTGAAAAGCCCTATGGAGCACAGTTCTAGTCCGACACACTTGGGGTCACCATGAGTTGGAGTGAACTGGAAGGCAACTGTTTTTTCATGCAAGCAGGAAAGCTTTAGAATTCTCTCCACTAGGAATGTAATTGGAGCCCTGGTGGTGAAGTGGTTAAGAGCTCAGGTTGTTAACCAAAAAGTTGGCAGTTTGAATCC
>NW_004446446.1:0-1437 GCF_000243295.1 Trichechus manatus latirostris | reverse complement strand
CAATACCTTTGTTATTGATGTCCATCATCCTGGTAGACCAAATTTGCTTACTGGAAAAGCAGAGTTTCTCAACAAGCTGCTGGCTTTTAATAAGTGCCATCAGCAGAAAGAAATACGTTCTTTATGTTAAGGACATTGGACTCTCTTTTGGGCAAATGCACTTGTGACTCTGGTTGTTGTTGTTATGTGCTGTTGAGCTGGTTCCGACCCAATTGTACAAGGAAACATTGCCCAGTCCTGCGCGATCCTCGTAATCATGTTATACAGGAGCCCATTGTTGCAGCCGCTGTGTTAGTCCGTCTCGTTGAGGGTCTTCCTCTTTTTCACTGACCCTCTACTTTACTAAGCATAATGTCCTTCTCCAGCTACTGGTCCCTCCTGATAACATGTCCAAGGTATGTGAGATGAAATCTCACCGTCCTCCTCCTAAGGAGTATTCTGGCTGTACTTTTTCCAAGACAGATTTGTTCATTTTTCTGGCAGTCTGGTATATTCAATATTCTTCACCAACACCATAATTCAAATGCGTCAATTCTTCTTTGGTCTTCCTTATTCTTGTCTAGCTTTGTCATACATACAAGGTGATTGAAAATACCATGGTTTGGGTCAGGCACACCTTAGTCCTCGAAGTGACATCTTTGCTTTTTAACACTTTAAAGAGATCTTTTGCAGCAGATTCGCCCAATGCAATATGTTTGATTTTGTGACTGCTGCTTCCAAGGGTGCTGATTGTGGATCCAAGTAAAATGAAATCCTTGACAACTTCAGTATTTTCTCCATTTATCGTGATGTTGCTTATGGGTACAGACGTGAGGATTTTTGTTTTCTTTATGTTGAGGTGTAGTCCACACTGAAGGCGTCGTCTTTGATCTTCATCAGTAAGTGCTTCAAGTCCTCTTTGCTTTCAGCAAGCAAGGTTGTGTCATCTGCATAAAGCAGGTTGTTAATGAGCCTTCCTCCAATCCTGATGCTTTGTTCTTCATATAGTCCAACTTCTCGGATTATTTGCTCAGTTTACAAATTGAATAAGTATGGTGAAAGGTTGCAACTCTGATGCACACCTTTCTTGATTTTAAACTAGGCAGTATCGCCTTGTTCTGTTCGAATGTCTGCCTCTTGGTCTATGTACAGGTTCTACATGAGCACAACTAAGTGTTGGAATTCCCATTCTTCGCAGTGTTGTCTATAATTTGTTGGGATCCACACAGTCGAATGTCTTTGCATAGTCAATAAAACACAGGCAGACATCCTTCTGGTATTCTCTGCTTTCAGCCAAGATCCATCTGACATCAGCAGTGATATCCCTTGTTCCACATCCTCTTCTGAATCCAGCTTGAGTTTCTGGTAGTCCCCAGTGAATGTACTGCTGCAACCATATTTGAATTATCTTCAGCTTAGTTTTACTTCTGTGTGATATTAATGATATCTTTTGATAAT
>NW_004446445.1:2302-4187 GCF_000243295.1 Trichechus manatus latirostris | reverse complement strand
ACTGGTGACCCAGAATCAACCCCAGGGCCAAGTCACTGGGGAGGGACATGGGTCCAGACACAGTGGGCAGTGTGGGCTGGACACTCAGGGCCCAGACCCTGCCCCATGTGTGAGCACTGGGGGAAGTGGCTGTGAGCCTGTGGCCCTAAGGTCTCTGTCACTTAGGGTCTGTGCACATGGGCCTTGGCAGGGTTGCTGTGGAACATTCCAGAGTGGGCCTTCAAATTCAAATTGCATTTTGTCCTGGGTGTCTTGTATCTCTCACTTATGGGTCCTCCTGGATGTTTCAAGGAGTCCCCTCACTGGAAGAATTGGGAGAGATGTGTCAGCTACCCTGGCCCAGATAACATTCAGGGTCTGCGGGGGCAGGGGGTCTCCGGGCGTCTCTGTGGACCCAGAGTCAGGACCCGGGACATTGGAGTGTGTGGTCCTGCCAACCCCACATCTGGAGGATGCTGTGGTTGGGTTGTCTGTGGGTGCAGAGAAGGAGCTGGATCTACAGTTTCCAGAGTCCCTTCTGTAGAGTGGGACAGTGGAGGATCGCAGGTGAGTTAGGGCAGGTGGAAGTGAGGAGAGGCTGTTATGACTGGGAGGTGGTAGTGGTCAGCTGATGGACAGACGCAGGTCCCAGCCGACTCAGCTGCAGCAGACTGAGTCCGTGGGAGAGAAGCTCTCATCTTGAGAATCCAGCACTTTCCCTGCAAATGTGAGAGCGCTTAACCACAAAAAAGAAAAATAACCCAGTCATAAAATGGGCAAAGGACTTGAATAGACATTTCATGAAAGAGGACCTTCAAATGGGCATCAAACTCGTGAGAATATGGTTGGCGTCACTAGCCATCAAATAGATGCAAATCAAAACCACAGTAATACACCATTTCATTTCCACCAGGATGGCTAGGATTTAAGACAAACAAACCAACAACCAAAAAACAAACAGGAAATAACAAGTATTGGTGAGGATATGGGGAAACTGGAACCCTTACCCATTGCTGGTGGGAATGCCAAATGGTACAGCTGTTGTGGAAAACAGTGCAGTGCTTCCTTAAAAAACTAAAAACAGAACTACCATATGGCCCAGCCATTCCACTCCTAGGTACATACGCAAGACTTGAAAGTCAAGACTCAAAAAGAAACTTGTACTCCAATGTTCATTTCAGCACTATTCACAAAGTGGAAACAACCTGAATGCCTATCAACAGATGAATGGATAAACAATATGTGGTAGTGGCTTCAGGCAACACAGATCGCTCTCCCACAGTCTTGGAGCCCACCAGTCTGAAATGGGTTACCCTGGGTTGAAATGAAGGTGTTGGCAGGGCTGAGTGCCTTCTGGGGGCAAGGGGGGATGCTCAGGGACAAGATCTCTCCCCTTGCCTTGGCCAGCTTCTGGAGGCTGTTCTCATCCCTCCACTCAGGATCCCTTATCACACCACCACTTCTCCCTGTGTTTGCACCAAGGACCAATACTTTTGTCCTCCTCTGTCCTCCACTCCCCTCAACCCTGCCTCCCTCAGACAGGGACATGGGAGATGACATTCAGGGCCCAGCAGAAGACTCCAGGATCCTCTCCACCTGTCAACACCCTTCACTTCATCACAACTGCAATGTCCCCTTGATCATGGAAAGTCACATGCACAGTCACCTGCCTTTGTCCCTGAATGTCTTGGGCCATTCTTCTGCCCACTAGGGCAGGAGAAAAGCTTCCAGAGGTTTGCTGTTCCCAGAAAAGAAATACATTTGTTTTGCAGACTTGATCCTGCTCCAGATGCAGGAACTTAATCAGGCTGAAGTGTTTGCAGGGTAAGTAGACCCCTGGTTGCTCCCCCAACCCTGGCGGGGGCATTTGCATTGTAGAACTTCTTGGCTCCCAGCCTGGCTGGAG
>NW_004446445.1:0-1612 GCF_000243295.1 Trichechus manatus latirostris | reverse complement strand
TTCTCTATCACTATTGCACCATCTGTTACACCCCCTCGTTTTAACATCAGCCACAGGCTGGAAGTTTCTGTGCTCAATTCTTGGCTCTCATCATGATCATTTCTGCCATTCTCTCTGCCTGCAGCAGGAGACAGGCTTGAACCTGAGCAAATAAACCTACAATTAGTGAATGCAATGTGGTCTCATGGCTCGTTTCTGTGGGGATTTCCTTTTCCTGTTGGGTTCAGGGTCTCTGTCAGGGACCCTAAAGAGGGGAGGGGGCTGAAGCTGGAGATAGCCCTTGAGATGAGGGAGGGAGGAGATCTCTCTGGGCAGAGGGGTGTAGGGACTTGAACCCAGGTGGGGCTTAGTGCAAGAGACTGGAGGTGGGGCAGAAGAGTTCCAAAGGCTGTCATTCTGAGAGGAAGAGTCCTAGGTCGCTTGGAAAAAACACCTCACTTAGGAGACGAAGTTCAGGGCAGCGAGGAGTGGATGCGGATCAGCTGTGGTTGGTCTGAGGGGGCATTCCCTCATTTGTGGGCAGGTCTAAAAAAAGTGACTAGGATAGAGAGTATGGCCCTGAGGACCAAGATGGGGAGGGGACAAGGCACCAAAAGGGTCTACTAGAGGGAGGACACCTTCTAGAGGGACAACTGTGGTGTGGAAGCGGAGAGGCAAGAAAACCCTGGTGGTGGGGAGGAAGCCCTGCTAACGGAGAGGAAGACCAGGGAGTTTAAGAGGGGTTTGGGGATGGGGGTTGGAGAGAGAGATTGGGAAGAATCCTTAGTATGTGGAGACCCCTTCCCGCCCCCATGGTATTTTCTGGACATGGATAGCCTGCGAAACTCGGGCTCCTGTGGCCGCTATTTCAGATCAAATCATCTGAACATCCACCTTGATAGCAAACAAAGCAAAGCCCAGTCGGTCTCAGACAAAAAGAGAGCGAGTGGATAGACTGGGTCCTCTCACTCCCCGGCAGCCTACAGCCCTGTTCAGCAAGGTCCTCTTCAATGTCCTCAGCCCCTGGTCAGATTGCTGCAAGGGTGCTGATATCAAACCATTCTGGTGGTTCAACATCTTTCAAACTGGACCAGTGTATGAATGTATCTTTGAACAATTTTTTTTTTTTATTGTACTTCAGGTGAAGGCTTACAGAACAAATAGTTTCTCATGAAACAGAAGTACACATGTTGTTTTATGAGACTGTTTAACAACCCCACAACATATCAACCCTCTAACTTCTCAACCTCTTTTTATTTTTTTTGGTGAAAATACACATAGCCAAAGATACACCATTTTAAAAATGTCTACATGCACAGTTCAGTGACATTGACTACGCTCTTCGAATTGTGCTGTTATTCTCACTTAAGATGAAGGCTTACAGAACAAAATGTTTCTCATTTAACAGTTTCTACAAATGTTGCCCTATGACAAGGGTTAACAATCTCACAACACATCAACAATATCCTCACTCAACCTTGGGTTCCCTATCACCAGCTTCCTTGTCCCCTTCTGCTTTCTGGCCCTTGTCACTGGACTCCTGTACTTCGTTAGTCTCATCTGGTTTTACGGGGCTGTCCACTCGCAGGCTGAACCGTGAACCTCGGAGGTAACTTCACCACTGAGCTAAAAG
>NW_004446444.1:2425-4188 GCF_000243295.1 Trichechus manatus latirostris | reverse complement strand
TTGGTTTGCAGCCAAGCTCTTAACCACTATGCCACCAGGGCTCCCTTCAGTGTCTACTTAAGTTAAAAAAAAAGTTGGAAAAAGAAAACAGAAATTTAAGTGCCAAGAATTCATTCATCCCATTTCCCAACCTGTAAAATGACGTTGGACAATACCTACTTCATTGGGTGGTTTGAAGATGAAATGTGTGTGCATGAAAAGGTTGTAGCACAGTGAATACCACTCAATAGACTTTGGTTTTTCCCAATCTTTAAACAGTCAGACAGAAACCCAGTTTTAAAATATGAGATTAATACCATATCACTGAATTCCCAGAAATTCAGGAAAAGACAGTTTATAGTAGCAGAGTTCAGTACCAGCAAAATTTTCCTCCAAGCCTATTAAGGTACAATTCTCTTAACTTTTCTCTTTATAACATGTTTTCATTTGATCTTACTCTCTCCTATAAAGAGGAACTTGAGGTAAAGAGAAATGTCTTGCCTGATTCTATGGTAATTACTGGAGCTCTCTTCATTAACAGCCTAGTCTTTAATGACAAATGAAGACAAGTCTTGAGCCTGTGTAGCTTGACCTACTTACTAAGCATTCCCTCATTCAGTTCTTGGTCAGGAGAGGGCAATAATCAGGACACAGGACATTAGCTTCTCCTTGCCAGCTGACGTCAGCCATGTTGGTCACTAACTGACAGGCCAGAGTCTGGTGGGGGAAGGAGTCTACTTGACTAGCTGAGTTGAGTCTTCGGGACTTCTTAAAAGCAACCCCCTACCGTGATTTCTTACAGCGAGCCTGGGATTTATCCAAACGTTTGGGGCTTTTCCTTCCGGGGGGTTTTAAAAGTTTTGGGATTGTTGGAATTTTTCCATTTCCTTGCTTTTGCAGTTGCTGTTTTTCGGGTTTCCCCCCGTTTTCTGGTTTTTGTTATTTACCTTTTCGGTTCGGTTTATTTAAAAAAAAAATGACCAGAAAATGAAAAACTGATTAGCATGACACAAGTGGACCAACGTGTTCATGGGGAAAGAAAATTCTCTTGAATCTTTTCAGAGGAAGTGATGAAAACATTCCCAGCCTCCAAAATTACACTAGAAACAACATATATGCAAATGAAGGTAAAAGAGTCTACAATGATTATTTGCATTTTACACACTTGCACCCAAATGTCCCAAAGGCCTCCAAAAACATAAATTAAATTTCATGGATTTCCTCCAAGGACACACTTATTATTGTTTATGAAAACAGAATGGGTAATTGAGATATAAATCGGGAGTAAGGCAAAGATTAGTTAGGTCGGCAGGGAGTATGAGAGAGAGAGCTCAGTTTTTCTAGCTCTAACTAAACCACATAAATATCTTATCCAGTGGTAGAAACAAAATGTAAAAAAAAAATTAAATTCATTTATATGTTCTTTTCATAAGGCGCAAGCCCATATTTCAAAGCGTGTCAGTCTAAAGATTCATAATGTATTTAAGAAAAAATACCACTTGCAATGGTGTAATAGTCTTTTTGATCTCTTTCTCCTGCATTTTCTTTCAACAAATAGCAACTGAACCATCACCGTGTATAAAGCATTGTGCTGTGATGATGCAAAGTATAACATGTAATACATAGTCTTAAAGGCTTTGCCATCCATTTGTTTAGGACGGCACTTAAGGCTGGAATGTAGAAATACCTCATACCGGGCTGTGATGAACTGTGAATTATGAGGCATGATTGAGGGCAGTGGTAGTTAAATGGTAGAATTCTCGCCTTCCGTACAGGAGAATCTC
>NW_004446444.1:0-1709 GCF_000243295.1 Trichechus manatus latirostris | reverse complement strand
ATATTTCAAATCAATTGTTTTCACCATCTGTTTGTGGGTTTTTGTGATGAGGTCACTTCATTTTTCACATCATACGTCATTCAAAAAAGCCACTTGAATTCTAGGTGTTCAAAGAAATTAAATCCAAAAATGTTCATGGAAATGTCCCAAGTGCACATTAGCCCCTGGTTCCACCCCAATTAGGCCTCAAACCCAAAGACAGCACTACCAAGTGGAGTCACTCACCTGAGACAGTCTACACTGTCAATCGTTAAGTGCACGAACTCATCACTTTACGGTTAAATCATTTACTCTTTTTAAGCCTTGGTATTCTCCTCTGTAAAATGGGGGTCGGATATCTCTCATACTTAAGTTTGTTGATTATCTTAGTTTCTTAGTGCTGCTATACCTGAAATACCACAAGTGGGTGGCGTTAACAAACAAAAATTTATTTTCTCACAATTTAGGAGGCTGGGAGTCTGAATTCAGGGCACTGGCTCTAGGAGAAGGCTTTCTCTCTGCGTTGGCTCTGGGAGAAGGTCCTTGCCCCTTGAGCTTCTGTTCCATGGTTCCTTGGCCATCTTCATCTGGCATGGCATCTATCCTCCCCCATTTGTGCTTCCTTGTTTTTGTGCCTAATGTGCTCTTTTATATCTCAAAGGCGATTTGGCCTAATATACATGCAACACTGATAGAAAGTCCTATTCCCAAATGGGATTACATACACAGGTATAGGGTTTGGGATTCACAACCCATATTTTCAGGGGACACAATTCAATTCATAACACTCATGTATTCATGTTTTTCCAGCAAATATTTATTGAACACCTACTCTGCACTAGGGACTGTTCTTTGTGCTGGGGATACAGTAGTAAGCAAGACAGGCAGACAAGATGTTTAGAAAGTTTAAATGAGACAATGCATATAATGCATTTGGAAAAATACCTAATCATAAATATTCCATAAATGTTAGCTATTAAACTTATTATGAACACTTTGCCATATACTTTATGACTTTTAACAAGTCTCTTTACCCCCTTAAGCCTTAGCTTTCTTTTTTTGAACTTGAATGTTTATTTATTTACTTATTTATTTCTTTTTCTTTTTTTATTGTACTTCAGGTGACGGCTTACAGAACAAATAGTTTCTCATGAAACGGAAGTACACATGTTGTTTTATAACATTGGTTAACAAAACCACAACATATCCACCCTCTAACTTCTCAACCTCTTTTTAAGCCTTAGCTTTCGTATTTAAAAATAAAATTAGAACATAGGACTTCTAAGGCCCTTTCCAGCTTCAACAAGCTTTGATTCTGGGACTGATGAGCTCTCTCTAGTCTTTTGGGAGACAACAGAGAACAAAATAAAAAATAAAAAGAAAACAATCCAGCTGATTCACAGAAGCAGAAAGGTATTTAAAAGACTGTGGGGCAGTTGGTCCAATTACAGGTTCTAGAATAGCAGCCAGTTAATATCCAATCAACTTATAAATATGGCAAACATCAGCAAATGAGTTGTAAAGTTGCTCATTTGGCATTCCTATATGAAGACTATCTCCATTTGCAGTGGCAATCATAACAGAACTTAGCAAAGAGTAATTTTTTTTCTTCTGCACGTGGTAGCTTAGACATTCAGAAAATCCATTTCAAACCAACCAAATAATTGATTTATCACTTGGGGAAAATTTGGGGTTATTCATTCAGCACTAGACCTTGAATGGATATTCAC
>NW_004446443.1:2161-4156 GCF_000243295.1 Trichechus manatus latirostris | reverse complement strand
GTTTACTTTTCTTGTATGGATTCAGCTCAAGTGTCCAGGTAGTCAGTCACCAAGTGTGTGGTGCAAGCTCTCATCTATAGTACTAGATGGGCAGGTGTGATTGGTGTAGGGACATGTATCTGGCTGCAGTTGTGGGTCTTGCACTGAGCAAGACAGGGGGCTGATAGCTGCCCCTGAGTGTCTGGGAAGAAAGTGTGTCCCTGTTCCCTAGAATGCGTAGGTAGGTGGGTTTTGCAGCCAGGCTATAGGCACCCAGTGCTGTTGGCTGTAAGGACTGGGAGACACTGCCTATTCTTGGACCCCTGTCATGGGTGGCTAGGTGGTGTGCATAGAGCCACCAGTCCTCAGGCCCCTGATGTGAGTAGGAGAGGGCCCTGCTTAATGGGCAGAGCAGTGCTAAATGTCACGAACAGGCCACTCCACCATATAGCTGATACAGGTGAAGTTTGGCTTCTTGTATATACCTTGTTGTATTGTGCTAATGAGGGCCTACACTGTTGAAATTGGCCCACACAGGTCTATGCAGGGATGAAAGGTATTCAAAGTCCTTGGACCCCTTATGTCTGTGCCTAGGCAAAGGAGCTGTGCCTACCCTGAGTTCTTGGCTTAGGGGAGCTGTTAGATTATTTTTTCCTGTTTGTTAATTTGTTTCCTCTCCAAGCCTGGGAGAAAGGCTCAGGGTGTGTGATGGGTCCTACTTCCCGCTTAGGGGATGCAGCAGTCCCTGAAGTTGGCCTGGGACCTGGTGCAGAGTGAGGAGGGGCAGGTAAATGGGAGAGAGATTTTTCCCCAAAGAGGGTTTTTTTTGATCCACGCGTAGGTCAGATGCAAGTAGTTTATCTTTTGCCTATTGAGCGCCACTTTTCACTAGTTCTGGAGGCCTGAGTAGACTCTCCACTGCTTGGTGTCTTTCTGTGTGGAAAACGCCTCCTGAGTGCCACTGCTTGCCTCACCTTGCACTCCAGCTGATCCGGCCTGAAAGGTTCCGGCTCCCTCTGGGTCAGATCTGGCAACTCCTCTCTGCTTCCAAAACATCTCTCCCTCCCCCTGATGCTCAGTCTGATTTCTCAACTTTGACTTTGATGTTCAGGGCTCCTAAATTGTCATATATAATCGATTCACTTGTTCTTTTCTGGTCTTTGTTGTAAGAGAGACCACCAGAACTGTCTGACTACTCTGCCATCTTGGTCCTGCTTCCCTCATAATTTTATCTTAAAAAAAATTATCCTTTCATACACTGAACCACAAGCACATAAGGTAATTGCTGAAAGGATGTGATTAATGAGAGCACCACTATTATCCTCTACTCAGTGTGGGACTCTTTCCCATCTTTCTTCAGAAGGCCAAATATATCACATATGACATATAGCTGTTTGCCCTAAAGACTGAGAAAAGATGCCATGTCAATTCACTAAACATCAGTAAATCTTTATTTCTTTTATTTAAAAAAAAGTAGAATTTTATTCCCCTTGATGGATTATTTCGTACCTCACCTTGGGGATCCTTACATTAAACCAGGGGTACCAGGACTTTACTCTCAAAATCTTCAGAGTAAATATTTTTAGAGCATCCATCATTACCTCCATGGAAGTATCTGGTCCCATCCTTGTCTTTGGTCCTCAAAATCATGGAGCTTGTGATCAGTGCACTGAAGAATGGCTGAGAGATGTAAGACACAAAAATGTAAAAGTAAGGAAAAATCTACTATAAAATTTGGATAATTAGAGTTCTTTCTGTTACCAGAAGTTTATGGGGAAAGGTCTATAAAGCTTTCAAGCTTTGGGCAAGATTGTTTTACATTGTCGTTTGATATCCATGTCATAATTAACACACAGGTGTGCACACACAGGTGTGCACACACAAGTGCACACACACACATGCACACACACACTAGATACATGGGCCACAGTTATGACTAGTGGTCTCATAGAGATAGCCGAATGAATTTCTATATATAGAACACCCAAACCCTGCAGACCTTTCTGTATCTAATAA
>NW_004446443.1:0-890 GCF_000243295.1 Trichechus manatus latirostris | reverse complement strand
AAAAAAATTAACATGGCGTGCTTAGAAAAATACTTCATGGCAGGCAGGGCGCAGCCAGCAAACAAATGCAGAAGGTGAGGATTATTTGCATAAAAATGCAGTATATACATTATATGTACCTATGTAACTACAAACATATTTTTTGGTTGTTATTGCTGTTATTGCAAACTTGAGTACGTTATAACATTTACCAAAAATAGCCCTTATTCTTGTGTACTTATTAGCGTCATCATTTACCTTGGTCAAGTTGTGCACACTTCACCAACATTCAGTATTGCCTTTCCTATCACCAGAAATAACAAGTGTCTGCTATTTAGACAGTGATTCCCCCTCCCTCCTCCTTCAATCGCTGGTAACCACCAATTAACATTAATTTCTGTATGTATACTTATTTTTGTCTTTTTAAAAAAGTGAGATCATACAATCTTTGTCCTCTTGTGACTGATTTCACTCAGCATAATGTCCTCCAGATTCATCCACGTTATCAGATGTTTCAAGAATTCGTCATTATTCTTTAGCACTGTGTAGTATTCCATTGTACGTATTCACCATATTTTGTTTATCCATTCATCTGTTGATGGGCACTTAAGTTGCTTCCATCTTTATGCTATTGTGAATAATGCTGCAATGAACATAAGTATGCATATGTTTATTTGTGTCACTGCTATTAGATCTCTAGAGTATATACCTTGGAGTGGGATTGCTGGATCATAAGATATTTCTATTTCTAGCTTTTTGAGGAGGTGCTACACTGTTTTCCATAATGGTTGTAACATTTTACAATCCCACCTGCAATGTATAAGAGTTCTAATCGCCCCACAACCTCACCAGCATTTGATGCTCTCTGTTATTTTTATCAGTGCCACTTTAACTGGGGTGAGATGATATCT
>NW_004446442.1:2875-4169 GCF_000243295.1 Trichechus manatus latirostris | reverse complement strand
TCACATTATCTCTGTTGCTCCAAGTAGGTGAATGTAGGAAGGTCAACCTCTATCTTCCTTATCTCTTCTTCTGTCAGTTTGTCAACGTGCACTTCATTCTAGGAGAATTCCTTACCTCCCTCTCTCTCTCTCTCTTTTTTTAAAAATTAAAACATAAGATTTCTTCAGTCAGTTATTCTATATGCATATAGGGAGATCATTCAGTTTCTAAAAAAACAAATGGCTGTTAGCTCTCTCTTTTCCAGTTCACAAATTTGCACTTTTCCTGAGTCTCTTGCACTAGTCAGTGACATTAATTACATTCACCATGTTGTACAACCATCACCACCATGTAGTTCCAAAACTTTTTCATCACCCAAACAGAAACTCAGAACCCCTTAAGCAGTAACTCCTCATTTCTCCCTCTCTCTAGCCCCTAAAAAAAAAGAAAAAGAAAAAAAAAAAACCAGTTGCCGTTGAGTTGATTCCGACTCATAGAGACCCTATAGGACAGAGCAGAACTGCCCATAGGGTTTCCAGGGAGCATCTGGTGGATTCAAACTGCCAACCTTTTCGTTAGCAGCCAAACTCTTAACCACTGCACCAGCTGGGCTGTAATCTACTTTCTGTCTCTAATCTAGATATTTCATTTAAATGGATCATACAATATTTGTCCTTTTATGTTTGACTTATTTCACTCGGCATGTTTTCAAGTTTTGTCCATGTCATAGCATGTATCAGGATGTCATTTCTCTTTATGGCTGAGTAATATTTCATTGTATGAATAGACCATATTTTGGTTATCCATTTGTCTGCTGATGGACACTTGGGTTGTTTCCACCTTTTGACTATTGGGAATAGTGCTGCTGTGAACATTGTTGTCCAATCTGATTCTTTTTATTAACAAGAATAATACAATTATACAATTAGAATGTAATTATAGTATTATTTTTATGGACAAGAATAACATAATAGTAAAATATGATTACATTATTATTCTAATAATAGAATAATAGAATCCCCCAGCCCCACCCCAGCAAACTTTGCTCCATGTCGCATTGCCAGGAGGGCATCATTTGGATGCATCTACACCAATTCCTGGTCACGGTGATGGGACTACTCTACTGGCTTAGACCAATCCCAACTCCCCTTTTGGGGCTTGGGCTGCCATCCCCTCAATGCAGCATGGCCCTGCACAGCATGCAGCCCACGCAGGATGGAGGGAGGGGCCTGGGTGATTGGTGGGTAGGCAGTCTCAGGGTCTGCTACAAATACTTTAACCAATACCAGAGGACAGAGTGCTGGGGAGCAGGTA
>NW_004446442.1:0-1131 GCF_000243295.1 Trichechus manatus latirostris | reverse complement strand
TTAAAAACAGTGTATGAATTCAGAAATATTCTGGATCCAACTGACTGTGTCACATAGGAAAAATAATAACTGCTATGAATTTTACTTATTTTTTTACGGTGCAAAGTTTACAGCGCAAATTAGTTTCTCATTCAAAATATATACACAAATTGTTTTGTGACATTGGTTGCAATCCCTGCAACGTGTCAGCACTCTCCCCCTTTCCACCCAGGGCTACCTGTGTCCATTCATCCAGTTTTCCTGTCCCTTCCTGCCTTCTTGTCTTGACTTTGGGCAGGGGTTGCCCATTGGTCTCACATTTCTTGATTGAACTAAGAAACACATTCCTCACATGTGTTATTATTTGTTTTATAGGCCTGTCTAATCTTTGGATAAAAAGTGGACTTCAAGAGTGGCCTCAGTTCTGAGTTAGCCAGGTGTCTGGAGGCCATCATCTCGGGGGTTCCTCTAGTCTCTGTCAGACTAGAAAGTCTGGTCTTTTTTTGTGAATTTGAATTTTGTTCTACATTTATCTCCCGCTCTGTCCAAGACTCTTTGCTATGAATTTTAAATCTTTAAATGGAGTTAATATTTCTAAGCCAGCTTACTTGGTTATTATGAGGAGAATTAAAATAGAATAAATGAAATACTTCAAAATATAATAGGTGTAATTATAATTTCATAGGACACACCCTCTCCTCCTATTCCAGAAGGAATATACTGGTCATTTGTTCTGCTCACAGCTGGTGTGTGGACACTTAGCCTCACACAGAAATAACAATTCTTGGGTCACTGGAAGATTACCAAAAATCCAAATCAAACCCACTGCTGTCGAGTCGATTCTGACTCATAGCGACCCGATAGGACAGAGTAGAACTGCCCGATAGGGTTTCAAAGGCTGTAATCTCAACAAAAGCAGACTGCCACATCTTTCTCCTGACCTTTCTGTTAGCAGTCGAGCGCTTAACCACCGTGCCACCAGGGCTCCTCGGTCTTTTAAATAGTCACCTATAATGTATTGTCCCTGACCTCATTTCTAGCTCATTCTCAACATGTTATCTTTGATCTAGAAAATGGCCATCTCAACACACAAAAAAGAGAAGTGGTTGTGTGGCTTTGACAATTCCTGAAGGGGACACGCCTGATGCAAAT
>NW_004446441.1:3032-4190 GCF_000243295.1 Trichechus manatus latirostris | reverse complement strand
GGTTGGTTGGTTGGTTGGTTGGTTTTCACTTCAGCTTTATTGGGATAGAATTTACATACAGTGAGGTTCGCTCCTTTTGTGGAGTTTGTGTGTGGTTTTGTTTGTTTGTTTGTGTTTAGATAAGGCTTACAGAGCAAATTAGTTTCTCATTAACACACATATCGTTTTGTGACATGGGTTGCCAATCCTGTGATGTGTCAACACTCTCCGCTTCTCGACCCTGGGTTCCCCATTTCCATTTGGAGTTTGTGAGTTTTAATAAGCAAATACAGTCATTCATGACCACCGCAATCAAGATAGGGAAGAATTCCATCCCCCCAGAAAGTTTCTATGTGCCTCCTTCCCTAACCCCAGCCCCGGACAACCACTGATCTGTTTCTTTCCCTACAGCTTTGCTTTTTCTAGAATGTCACATAAATTAAATCATACAGTATGAAGCTTTCTGAGTCTGGCTTCTTTCACTCAGCCTAATGCATTTGAATTGATTGAACGTTTTACGGTTCTATTTTATATCCTTTGTTGTTTTATTATCTGTAACTCTGGTTGTTTTTGTAATTGCTTTAGGATTTAACTTATTATAGTCTACTTTCAAGTAATATTGTACCACTTCACATATAGTATGAGAACCTTCCATTTCTCCCCTCCCAACCTTTTACATTTCTTATGAAGTCCACATTACACTGTTATTTTCAGTTAAAACATCAATTATCTTTTAGAGATATCTGAATAATATGAAAAAAACGTGTTTTTATCCGTGTTGTTACCATTTCTCGTGCTTTTCATTCCTTTGTATAGATCTGTATTTCTATCTTGGATCATTTTCCTTCTGCCTAAAGGACTTCTTTAACATTTCTTGTAGTGTGAGCCTGCTGGTGGTGCATTCTTTCAGCTGTTATAAATCTGAGAAGTCTTCATCTTTGAAAAATGTTTTTGCTGAGTATAAAATTCTAGGTTGACAGTTTTATTCTTTCAGTACTTTAAAGATGTTGCTCCACTGTCTTCTTCTTGCATTGCTCCTTACAGGAAATCCGCTGTCGTCCTTATCTTTCTTTCTCTGCATGCTTTTTTCCTCCTCTGGCTGCATTTAAGCTTTCTCTTTATCGGTGTTGAGTAATTTGATTATGATGTGCCTTGGTGTAGTTTTCTCTATGATTCTTA
>NW_004446441.1:0-834 GCF_000243295.1 Trichechus manatus latirostris | reverse complement strand
CTGCAATACGCAGATGACACAAACTTGCTTGCTGAAAGCAAAGAGGACTTGAAGCACTTACTGATGAAGAGAGTCAAAGACTACAGCCTTCAGTACGGATTACACCTCAACACAGAGAAAACTAAAATCCTCGAAACTGGACCAAAAAGCAACGTCATGATAAATGGAGAAAGTATTGAAGTTGTCAAGAATTTCATTTTACGTGGATCCACAATCAACACCCATGGAAGGAGCAGTCAAGGAATCAAACGAGACGTATGGCATTGGGCAAATCTGATGCAAAAGACCTTTTTAAAGTGTTAAAAAGCAAACATGTCACTTTGAGGACTAAGATGTGCCTGACCCAAGCCATAGTATTTTTAATTGCCTCATATGCATGTGAAAGCTGGATAATGAATAAGGAAAACCAAAGAAAAGTTGATGACTTTGAATTATGGTGTTGTCAAAGAATACTGAATACACCATGGACTGCCAGAAGAACGAACAAATCTGTCTTGGGAGAAGTACAGCCAGAATGCTCCTTAGAAGCGAGGATGGCGAGACTTTGGACACGTTAGAAGGGGGGACTAGTACCCAGAGAAGGACATCATGCTTGGTAAAGTAGAGCGACAGCGAGAAAGAGGAAGATCCTCAATGAGAAGTATTGACACAGTGGTTGCAACAATGGGCTCAGACATAGCAATGATTGTGAGGATGGCACAGGACAGGGCAGTGTTTCGTTCTATTGTACATGGGTTGCTATGAGTTGGAACCAAGTTGACAGCACCTAACAACAACTCTAAGGCATGAAGGAGCCCTGGTGGAGCAGTGGTTAAGTGCTCGTCTACTAACCAA
>NW_004446440.1:3297-4190 GCF_000243295.1 Trichechus manatus latirostris | reverse complement strand
GGGATTTTTTTCCATCCTTCAATGCTCCTAAGACTACTCCCAGTGGAGGCTGGATCCATGCAAAATCCATTTGGTGCTCTTGCTGCCTGGTCGGTCCCTGTGGGGCTGGAAGCATCTGTTGGCACCAGTGTGGTACAGCCCTGACCTCTCACAAACAAGGAATAACATCTCATCAACCCTTTCTCTGAGCCATAAATTTCCAGGTAGGCGGTATCATTTGCTTCAAATACACCAGTTATTACAACTTGTCTGCTCTGTACCATCAGTTAGCTGCCCGAGAGACCCCTACCCACAGGTCTCCCCTCTGAGTCTGAGATGAAGGCAGCTTGGGATTTTCCTATAGACGGGGAGTGGGGAAGTGTTGTACAATGACTAGGACAGAGCCTCCTGTACGGTAATTATACCTCTGAATGCTGGGACACATCTCTACCATCTCTAGGCCTCATGTGGTAAACTGAATAATGGCCGTTCAAAGATGTTCACATCCTAATCCCCAGAACCTATGAATATGCTACCTTATATGGCAAAAGGGACTTTGCAGGTGTGGTTTAATTAAGGATCTTGAGATGGGGAGATTATCCTGGATTATCTAGGTAGGCTTAATGCAATCTCATGGGTCCTTATAAGAGGGAGGCAGGAAATAAGAATCAGAAGGCAACAGAAGCAGAAGTAGAGAAGAAAATCTGGTGATGGAAGCTGAGTTCAGAGACTCAGAGAGAAATTTGAAGATGCTACACTGCTGAATTTTAAGATGGGAAGAAAGGGCCATGAGCCAAGAAATGCAGGCATCTTACAGAAGTTGGAAAAGCAAGGAAATAGATTCTCTCCTATATCCTCCAGAAGGAACCAGCCCTGCCAACACCTTACTGATTTTGGGCTTCTGACTTCCAGAA
>NW_004446440.1:0-865 GCF_000243295.1 Trichechus manatus latirostris | reverse complement strand
AATCTGCAGATGACACAACCTCAGTGAAGAGGACTTGAAGCACTTACTGATGAAGATCAACAACTACAGCCTTCAGTATTGGTTACACCTCAACATAAAGAAAACAAAAATCCTCACAACTGGACCAATAAGCAATATCATGATAAACAGAGACAAGGATTTAATTTTACTTGAATCCATAATCAATGCCCATGGAAATAGCAGTCAAGAAATCAGAAGTATTGCATTGGGCTAAAGATCTATTTAAAGTGTTAAAAAGAAAAGATGTCACTTTGAGGACTAATGTGCTGCAGACCCAAGCATGGTATTTTCAATTGCCTCATATGCATGCAAAAGCTGGTCAATGAATAAGGAAAACTGAAGAAGAATTGATGTATATGAATTATGATGTTGGCATAGAATGTTGAATGTACCAGGGACTGCCAGAAGAATGAAAACATCTGTCATCGAAGAAGTACAGCCAGAACGCTCCTTAGAAGTGAAGATGGCTAGACTTAGTCTCACCTACTTTGGACATGTTACAGGAGGGACCAGTCCCTGGAGAGGGACATCATACTTGGGTAAAGTAGAAGATCAGCCAGAAAGAGGAAGACCCTCAATGAGATGGACTGACACAGTACCTGTAACAGTATGCTCAAACCTAGCAGTGATTGTGAAGATGGTGGAGGTTCAGGCAGCATTTCAGTCTATTGTACATAGGGTCACTATGAGTTAGAACTGACTAAACAGCATCAAACAACAACAATTTTCAGAAGTAGATCACCAGGCCTTTTTTCCTAGTCTGTCTTAGTCTGGAATCTCCACTGAAACCCGTCCACCATGAGTGACCCTGCTGGTATTTGAAATACCAGTGGTATAGCTTCCA
>NW_004446439.1:0-4140 GCF_000243295.1 Trichechus manatus latirostris | reverse complement strand
GTGGAGGGACTGCTTCTGTCTATAGCGCCATGTTGCCCAGAAGTGTATACTTATATTTCAAATGATTCTCCTTTTTATATAATCTCTGACTCCCTAGTCTCCACGTATCTGCTCCAATTTTTCAGTCTTTCTGGAGCTCCATGGATGAGAATTACTAAAATCTTTACTGTAGCCCATTCATGTACATGTACCAGGCTGAAATCTCTCTGTAGCTTATACATCAACAGAATACATTTGCTTTCTGAGTTCCAGATAGTTGTAGGAAGCTTTGGTCTGTTGATGGCACACTTGCTCTTGTTTTCAGCACTGTTACAGATGTATTATTTTTAGTACAGCTTTACTGTCATTGAAATGGGATCATGAGAAAGACATGAGATAAACATGAGTGTTGCGTTGAACATTTTGAACCCAAAGTCCAATTTTTTCCAACAGCAAGTAGGAAAGAACTATATTTTTCAGAAATACTTATTTACTTAAGTTCATTTTTTTGCTGTCATTTATTGAGAACTTTTTTTATGAGCCACACTCAGTGATACGTGCTTCATATACATTCTCTCATTTAATCTTCATGTCATCCTCAAAGGCAGGCATCACTATTCTCCTCTTGTAGAGAAGGAAAATGAAGCTCATGAAAGCTAAATAATTTACCCAATTCATACAGATAGTAAATGTTGGATTTGAGAGCTAAACCTACAATCAATTGTTGCCAGAAGCTATACTCTAATCATTCTCCATACTGCCTCTCTATTCTCTTTGTAACTTAAAACCATCAGTATCTACTTGGTCTGAAGAACTCGTATATTTATCTGCAAACATTTGTTACTGCCTATTGTGGGCTAGGTAGTTTTCTAGATGTTAAACTTACAAAGATGAATGAGACATGGTCTCTCCATACATTCCTGTCCTTGTAGAGTTCCTAGTTCAAGAAAGGCAGACAAGTAAGCTGTTAAATTATAGCAAATGCAATAAGACAATCCTGTGGGAACCTAGAGGTTGAATATTTATGACCTTTAGTCCATTAATAGTTGAGATTAAAGTAAACAGGAAGTAAATATGTTTAAATATTAAAATTATTTTTATTATTTTACACGTAGGACACAGAAAACCTTCCCTTTAATTTGGACTGCATAGAATATAAGGAAATATTGAATTACCAGACCTGATTGAAAGTATTGAACTATCAGACCCCATCACAATCATCATTATAGTTCACAGAGTCATATAAAATTTCAGCGCTGAAAGACGATGCTAAATAAAGACAAGTTAAACCACTTGGTGTATATAGGAGATAGTTCTGTATTTTTGCACAAATAATGCACGTCTTCTACATTTGTTTGCTAGCTGCTCCCTCTCCCTGCAAGGTATTTTGGTAAGAGCCATTATGCTAATTTTTTTACATGTTGCAGTTAAAAAAAAAAAAATTAGCATAGTGCACTTACCAAAATACCTTGCTGGGGGAGGGAGCAGTTAGCAAACAAATGCAGAAGGCATGTATTATTTGTGTAAACATATAGTAATATGCTTTTCTCTTATTTTTATTCTAGAACCAAATACTTCTATTGACCATTAAGAAGCAACTTGGCTCTTTTGAGAATTAAAGCAAAATATTTGTTTCCTTACCATTTATCTTAGTCTGAATATTAATATACTAAAAAATGAAAATTCCTTGAATTTTCACCTAACTTCATATTTTATTAGAAACACAGTCAGGGAAATACTTCAAACTTTACATGTTTGAGGGCATAGGTGAACCTTTCATGGTTTCTTAACTCCACAGTAGCCTAAGACTCTGAACCAATTTCTGCCTTAAATATCCTGAGAGTGCATGCCATTTTGGTTTCTTTGTAGACCCATGGGAAGTCAAACATGCCTTAAAACATTAAAGATCACAGAAGTATGTTCTATTTATACTATCACAGTGAGCATAATGCTCACTTTATAGTTTTTTCCTACAGAAACAATCAATCTGACTTTATAACAGACACATTTTAAATCATAGAGTTTAATGGTACTGTAGCAGAGAGGCAGAATCCAATAGCTTTCCAACCGAGAATTTTACTTGTATGAAAATATAAGTATGACTAATTCTATCTGTGTGAAGCTGATGCAAGGTCAGGTATTTTAATAAGGCCATCAGGCTTAAAAAGTGGCGTTTTTTTAAAAAATTTGGAATCCTGACTTCAATGGCAAGGGATCGGGATGGTCAATAAATTAGATATGAAACAAGTAGAATCTCTTGAACTTCGTTTTTATTTTACCAACAGGAAATGGACCAGTTTCTTAATGATATATAGCAACTCAGTAGCAATACCAATAGTCTCATAAAACAGTTTAGGAATTATTTGTAATCATATGTGTGGCCTAGGATTATTTTTTTTGTGGCACATTGGTTTAGTTGCACATTTAATTCACAAGACATGCATAGAATCCTGTTTGTTTTGTAGAGTTCAATGTAGAGTTTAAAGATAGCAGAATATCCTTTACAATCAGACAAAGAACAGTGATACAGTTAAGATCCTGTGATTAGTGAGGTCTTGAACTTTCTTAGAGGTCTTGATACCAAAGGTTAGAAACAAAGCAAAAACTCAAATCTGTTCTTTTTTATTGGTTGATATGGAAAAACTGGTTGGAGAAGAAGTTGAAAAATAGGAAATTGTGAAAATGTGTATAGTATCAATCATCTCCATGGGTAATTTTATCTATGAGAAATTAGAAGATTTTCATAATTATGGTTGAATTACTTGGTTATGCATGTCTATGTTTGCTAAAATATGGGTAAATAACAGCATATTGTAGTTAGGAGCACTTAACCTCATGCCACGTACTTGTTTGTGTGGCATAAAGTGAAACCCACTGGCTTCAACAGCCCAGAGTTACCTGTGTGGTAATTTAAGGAAACCACATAGTGTAACAGAAGAATGCTGGCAGGGGTTAGAAAACAAAATATATTTACAGCCTTCCTAGCTTTACATTGTTATTAAAACAACCCACTTAATATTCTTTAAATGTACAGTTGTGGCTATAGTACTTAATAAGGCAACTCCTCTTAGTGACCAGTTTAATGATATAGAGAAAGATTTTCCTATGTATTTCCCTCTTTTTACTCTACATTGCTTCCTGAGCGATCGTATACATACTCATGGCTGCAGTCATAAATCATGTTCTCATACTTCCAAATCTATACAATTAGTTTAGCTCCTTATCGTATCAATGATATCCTGCTCACTGGATATCCTCAACTGGATGTCCCATGCACACTTCAAACACATCCAAAACTACACTCATCTTTCATGCTTCTTCCATGCAAACTCAAACCTGCTCTTCTTCCTGTGCACCTGATCTCAGTAAATAGAACAACTATCCACTCATGCATTCAAACCTGAAACCTCATCATCATCCTTGATTCCTTTTCCTTTCCCACATCCAACAGGCTACTAAATCCTATTAATTCCATTTCCTACCTGTGTCTCAAATATGTCCACTTCTCTCTGATCTCAATACCATTACATTCATAAAATTTCTCCTGGATGACTGCAACCATTTTCTAGTTGTTGAAAATGTCATTAAATATAATTATTGAAGAATACCCTTATAATGAGGCATATTGTTAAGTTATATAATTATACTAAAGGAAATGGTATCCTATATCTTGGTTATAAACATAGGTTTGGTATTGGCTGAATATATACATACATGCACAATGCGTATGTAATACCTATCAGTGATTCCACATCTGAACTGTGAGATCTGTTTAGTGATGGTACCTAATATAGGCAATTTAAGAGTTTTGATTTTAATCCAAGTTCTAATCAAATCTTAGGCTGCCTTGGTAGCTGAAGAACCATTTTCAGTTTATGAAAGGAGTCAGTTCAAAGGGGAAAAAGGTAGGACAACTAGTATGTATGTGTGTGCATGTGTGTGTGTGTGTGTTAAGCAACAGTGTGTCTACCCAAGTCAAAGGTCAACTAATTTCCAAGAAAAATTTTTTTATTGGAGGAGATAAAAAATAACACTACAAATTTTTCAGAGTATGTATCCCCACATAAGAAAATACCACTTATCTAAATGTAATTGCTGCTTTTCAATATTGAAAAAAACAAAACTTCAGTGCCAGGTACCTATATCTCAAATACCATTACC
>NW_004446438.1:2712-4183 GCF_000243295.1 Trichechus manatus latirostris | reverse complement strand
AAAAAAAAAAAAATAGTGAAGAGCAGTTACCATCCCAAAGGTACACAACTGCAATCTACACTCTACTTTTTCTGCTTTCCTTCAGTTATCCCTTAGTTATTCAGAATGACAGAGTGCTGTAAACTAAGCTGTCTATTTGTTCCAGAAGCAGATGGGGAAAGTAGCTGATTTAAAATATGATTAAAATATGAAGCCTCTGTTTAGTATTTTTCTTTTTAAGCTTCAGATTTTAGGCTTAGCAACTTTAATCAAGGGAAGAAGGGCCAGACAGCTGCTGCTCCCCTAGTCCACTGCTTATGTCTCTGCACAAGGAGTGCTATAACAACAAACACACAGCAAACAATCAACTTTATCTTTTGGCAAGGATGCGAGAAAAAGTCACTCGTATATTGTTGGTGAGAGTGCATTGTGAGTGTACAACCTTTACGGAGAGCAACGACTTCCAACTTTCTATTGATATCTAATGCTGCTGTCAGGTTCCGACTCACAGCGACCCTATGTACAACAGAAGGAAACGCTGCCCTATCCTGCGCCATCCTCACAATCCTTGCTATGTTTGAGCCTACTGTTGCAGCCACTGTGTCAATTCATTTCATTGAAGGTCTTCCTCTTTTTCTCTGACCCTCTGCTTTACCAAGCATGATGTCCTTCTCCAGGGACTGGTCCCTCCTGATAACATGTCCAAAGTATGTGAGACAAAGTCTTGCCATCCTTCCTTCTTAGGAGCATTCTGGTTGTACTTCTTCCAAGACAGATTTGTTCACTCTTCTGGCAGTGCATGTATATTCAATACTCTTTGCCAATACCATAATTCTAACTGATATCTAATAGTTGATATCTATTAATATAAAATTACATTTACTAATTGTTTTGTATGCTGATTATGGTGGTGGTTACATGAATCTATACATGTGTTAAAATTTATAGAACTGTACATCAAAAAAAAGAAAATGTCAATTTTATAGTATAACAATTAAAAAAAATTTTCTTTTTTTTAAGAAAAGAAAGTGAGCCCAGCATGTGGACATCAGGGTTGTGGCCATTTTTAGGTTAATAATTCCAGCACCTCAGAGACGGGCAGTGTTTTCAATTGCCATCCATTTTCTCATGTAACCTTACAATTGCCAAATAGAGGTGGAGATGAACTAGTCTCTCTGTTTTATAAAGGAGGACGTCAAGGCTCCATGAAGAGATATGACTTGCCCACATGGCAAGGGAATAATGGAGTCCAGATCAAATCCAGGTCTGTCTGCACAACTCCACCAATGGACTCCATTCCCCTTGCTACAGCTCTCTACTGTTTTGAGGTAATTGAAACAATAAAGACATTTAAAACAAATGCATTTATTCTTTAACCCAGTAGTCCTACTTTTGGAAATTTATCCCATAAATATTCTGCACATATACAGAACAATGCACGTTCAAAGTTATTCACTGTAGCAGTGTTTGCAAAAGCAAAAAAAAGAAAACA
>NW_004446438.1:0-1029 GCF_000243295.1 Trichechus manatus latirostris | reverse complement strand
TAACCACTGCCTTACCAGGGTTCCATAACAACTCCAATGGTATTTAATTTCAAAGAACAAATTAACAAATACATACCCAAAACATAATTTTATACTACATGTAGTCTACAAAAGAGAGCACATATAGGTGAACTTATACATTAAATGTGCATATCATAAACCATCACTGTATTATTAATAGTTAACATTCATTGAGGGCTTACTATGAGTCATGTACTATGCTAGTGCTTTATATGTTACCTCATTTAATTCTTTTAAGATAGCTATGAGATAGTTACAACCTCATTAATACAGATAAGGAAAGAAAATATTTGAAAGGTTGAGTTACAGAGGAAGTAAATAGCAATGCCACAGTATGAACCCATTCAGTTTGAGTCTAGAGCCCACACCTCCAGAATATGTTCATATTCATGTTTTGATGCACCATGTATGTGCAGTAAACACAGCACTGGAGTGGATCCTTCATATGTCAAAGATGACGGGTTTGCAAAGATTTATATTCTAATTTCTAAGTGTGAAAACTGTATTTACTGGAATTCTTAGTCAAAATGGCACTGGGAGTACATACTTTGAGAGTTCTCTGTTTCAAATACTTAGCAATTATAGATAAGGTAGGGAGAGAAAGAAATTAGAAAGATACAGCTATACTAAAAATAAAAATCAAAGTCACCATATAACATAATGGATTTAGAAAAACAAATCCTGCTTTATGATGCTCAGATGATACATACTTACAACTAAAATCATTTAGTAGTCTTAAAATAAATAAGAATGGAAAAGACATTCCAGGCAAACACCAGTCAAAAGAAAGGTAGTAAAGCAATATTAATATCAGAAAAATAAAATTCAGGGTAAATAAGCACTAAAACAATAAAAAGAGATATTAAAAAAGTATAAATTATTCAAGAGTTAAACATCTCGAGTACACTAAACAATACGGTCTTCATATATTTAAAAGCACATAAATTAAAGCAAAATAGAAACAACCTAAAACCTGACAAATCTAAAAACATAATGGGAGGTTTTTAC
>NW_004446437.1:3322-4382 GCF_000243295.1 Trichechus manatus latirostris | reverse complement strand
CTAAAGCAACCAGAATCTGCAAAGCTATCCCTAATTAAAGGTCCCTAGGTGGCACAAACAGTTTGTACTCGGTTGGTAACTAAAAGTTTGGAGGTGTGACCCGCCCCCCCAGCAGCACTGTAGAAGCAAAGGCCTGGCAATCTGCTTTTGTAAAGATCAAAGCCAAGAAAACCCTATGGAGCAGTTCTACTCCGTAGCACATGAAGTCCCCATGAGTCGGAATCAACTGGATGGCACAAGACGATTCTCGATTACCTTATCTAAAGTACTACCCTCTCACCCTCGCTATTCTTCATCTCAGGTCTTTGTTTATTTCCTTCTTGCCACATAAGGTATCACAATGCATAATTCTTTTTCTGTTTACTTCCTTGTCTGTCTTATTCATTAGAACACCACCTCTCTGAGGGTAGGACAATGTGTGTCTTGTTAAATTGCCCTCATAGCACCTAGCTCCAGCAGGATACCTAGTACATAGTAGAATTGCAATAAATGTTTATTAAGTGGGTGAATATTTAACTTTCTTCAAAATGTATATGCAATCAAGCAGAATTCCTTGTGATGCCACTCAGAATCAAATCCTTCAAGTGCAAGAATTACTTGGTAGTAATAAAAATTGTAGAATTTTATAAGAGCCTCAGAAAAACATTTAACTCATCTGCTTTGTGTAACGGATGAAACACCGAATCCCAGAGACGTTACTCATCTTACCCAAATGAGGCACACACTTAGCCACTGAGCTAGGACTAGAACGGAGGAAGAGTTTATGAACTTTATTTATTTGTACCCTGTATTACTAAAGAAAGGATGTAGGGTAATTGACTAATAATGTTTTGAAAAGGCAGCTGCTAGGGCCCTGAAACGAAGTTCAATAATAAATTTTCTTGTAGCTTGAAATATTTAATTCAGCATAAAAATAATAGTAATTTACCCAACAAAATATGATTCATTGTATACCACTGATAAAAAAAAAAAAAAAAAAAAGACATTCTGATTCATACTCTACTACACCATTAATTTCTGAAATAAAATGATTTGAGCAGGCAGGGAAATACATCAAATA
>NW_004446437.1:2304-3222 GCF_000243295.1 Trichechus manatus latirostris | reverse complement strand
AAAATGATTTGAGCAGGCAGGGAAATACATCAAATAAAGCCACAGATAGGGACTTTAGGTCCAACTTTTCAATATCTGCATCAACTCAGAGAAAATGTTTAGCTCCTCTGTGGCATCAATAAAATGAAAGCAAAATGTTTCCCACTTACCTACTAAGCATCCCATCTTGGGTACTTACAAATCACGTTTCATGTCTTAGAATGTAGGCTGCTGATAAATACATACCGAAGATTATCAACACCTTTTTAAGTGTATGGTATCATCTAACAAAAGGATGGTAAAATGTCATGACTGAAATCATCTATAATTCACATCACGGCAAGTAACTATCACAGCCCATATGGAGTGAGGATCATCCACTGCTGAAAGTTCCATGAAAGTGTGACAAGGGGGCAGACAGGAGTCAAGTGCTGTGGGCTGGGTGGCAGCACGTTCCACAGGGGCGCAGACCCGGCAACATGAAAGGATGCACAGAAACCTCAGTGCCGACGGGGGTGAAAATTGGGGAATCAAACAAATGTTGCTGATTTGAAGTTGTTCTATGATAACAACCAGCACCAAATGAATTGCGTGGTGGAGAGCAAGCTGTGCTCGGAGACTAATTGCTGCACTTGTTAGAGTGTGCAAGAAGGTGTTTATTTGTTTTACTTGTGTTTGGTGCCAAGACATCCCGGGGATCTGGAGCTGAAGCGGAAACAGAATGACAGTGTTTAGAAAACTAAACACAAAAACAAAAGGGAAGGAGAGTGCTTTTTGTGAAAGTGACTTGAGCATTAAATGTATGAAAAAGCTTCAGGCTCTTATCGTGGGTGATTAATTCTTCAGTCTCCTTCAGATGAGCCCTTGGGAGCCCACACTAGAATGGAATGTATTAAGTCTGGGATTCTTTGATGCTGTTACTTTTTAGAGGGTGAATTA
>NW_004446437.1:0-1823 GCF_000243295.1 Trichechus manatus latirostris | reverse complement strand
TTTCACTCATTATTTTTCTTTTGATGCACAGACATGGTTGAGCACAAATAAACTCTGCAAAGACAAAATTGATTATGTTTACATTTTCTATGTGATTAGCATATTATGTGGATTATCTGTTATGTACAATTGAGGAACAATACGTATAATATTCATTATGTATCATATGTCATTTTTGAAGCACCTATCTCACATAAGCTGTTTCACAAAAAATCAAGCTATCTATTAGACTTTAGAAAAATCTCCCATTATTACCTTAACAATTTATATAAAACGTTTTTATTGGTTTGGTGGCTGTCTCTCTCTCTCACTCTTTCTCTCTCCTTCCCGCCCTTCAGGTGTTTGAAGATTTCTCAAAAAGGAGGAAGCAGTAAACTTCTTTTTTCACACAAGGACAGTACTTATAATCTACACTCACTATGGATAAAAACTGGCATTTTAAAGTCATTTACTTTCTCTTTTTCACTATTTCCTGCTATATATAGTGTTAATGTTTCACTACTATAGCGAAAAGCATATGTCAAATTGGGATTCATGTGAATCATCAATCCTACACCAAAAACAAATTTCATATCAATGAAAATCTTACAAGTTCATGAATCTTGTCCAAGGTTAAGGTTGTATTTAACTTTGACACTATAATCACTTGATCTTTGAAAAGTTGTCAGGAAAAAGATATAGACTGTACCCTCTAAGAGCTAATAGTCTAATGCAAATAAACGTCATTCTTTTTCATCCCGGTCTTCTGAGCGTGTAAGGGATACTGTTGCGTATAGCCTTATGGCAAAGAAAAGTTGACTTGATTGCCAAGGGCTGTTGTCTCTGGGTTAATGGCAAAATACATTAGGTCAGTGAGTCATCCATATTATTAGACCAACTATTATAACTATAATGAAGCTCTTCTGCCTCACTAAATCTCCTGAAACAGAAGAGTAGCCAGAAAAAATAACAAATGAACCAACAGATGTAGATATTTGTGTGTGTGTGTCTATGATGTGACTTAGATATAGATAGAAGAAAGAAGACTTCCAGGAGAAATACAATAATGTAGTGTTAGTATCTTTATCATTTAGGATTCATAAAAAGTTTTATAAACAAAGCTAGACATATAGAAAGTACTATATGAATGTATGATTGTAAGATAATGTTATATTTTATTTATTTTAAGATACACAATTTTTACATTTTAAGATCATTGATATCAGCTTGTCTTACAATCAATGTAATAAGGAACAACTTTGTCATAGTTTAATTTCCAACATTCCTTTTTTCATATTGTAGAAATAATCATGTGCCTTAAAATTGATGGTAACTTACAGTTGATGAAAGACAATATTATTATTGTTATTGTAAATACATTTTGGTTGCAAGTGAAAAAAATATCCAACTAACAGTAGTCTAAACTCATAGGAAGTTTTTTTTCTCACATAAAATGACTAGGCCTTCCACTTCCGTCATACAGCTGGCTATGTAATTGAACAGAACCTCCCACTGAAAACAACTAAAATTGTGGGATAAATTGTATATCTAAAAATAAATCCTTAAAAGCATTGGTGATCTTAAAGGACACTAAGATATTCTAAGACCAAAATCAAGTGAAAGCTGGAAAACAAAGAGTTAAACATAGCACGAAATCTGCATTGGAAGGCATTTACAAAGCTGGCATTTATTTTGGTTTTCATAGCTTGTCAGTGTTCAGAGGGTAGAAGAAGTGCCTAGGGCCCACACAAAGTAAGAAGTCTAATATATAACCCCCCCTTATGAAGCTGGACCTCCAATGTTGCATCTTCACTGTAAGGATATAGAGAAGCAAACCTGCCAAC
>NW_004446436.1:3181-4194 GCF_000243295.1 Trichechus manatus latirostris | reverse complement strand
TCATGGTTTATAGACACGCTTATTGCAGCTGTAGTCAATAACTTTTAAATAACTATGATCAATTTGTTCAAAAAAATAGAAAAAAGTTGGACAAGATAGATAAAAGCAAAAAAAGGCAACAAAAATTATTTATAGAATGAATCAAATTGATATCCTACAAATGAAAAAATATTATCAAATTAACAATTTAATACTGTATTTTTATACACATAATACATTTTTTTGCTGGTCTTGCCCTCCTCATGTGAGGTATTTTCGTAAGTGCTATGCAAATATTTCTTACAGCAACGTGCAAAAGAGGATTGGCATGGCAGCCCTTGTGAGGGTACCTCGAGGGGGAGGGTGTGGCTGGCAAACAAACCCAGCGGGCGCTCACTATTTGTGTAAAAATATGGCAGATGAGTTTACCAGAAGATTTGACACATCACAAGACAAGATTAAAACCAAAAAACCCAAACCCATTGCCTTCAAGTAGATTCTGACTCATAGCAACCCTATAGGATGGAGTAAAACTGCCCCATAGGGCTTCCAAAGCTGTAAATCTTTACAGAAGCAGACTGACACCTCTTTTTCCCGTGGAGCAGCTGGTGGATTTGAACTAAAAACATTAGGGTTAGCAGCTAAGTGCTTAACCACTGCACCACCAGGGCTCCTTGGAGATAAAATTAGTAAAGTGGAAAAGAGATCAATGGAACATATCTGAATCAAATCACAGAAAGAAAAAAAAGCATGGACCACCCCCCTGCAAGAAGATAAAATACTTAGGAATAAATCTAACCAGAGACGTAAAAGACAGTGAAAACTACAAGTCACTACTGCAAGAAACAAAAGAGACCTGCGTAAGTGGAAAAACATACCTTGCTCATGGGTAGGAAGACTCAACATTGTGAAAAATGTCGATTCTACCCAAATCGATCTACAGATACAATGCAATCCCGATCCAAATTCCACTGGCATTCTTTAATGAGATGGAGACAAATCACCAACTTTATATGGAAAGGGAAGAGCCCTCG
>NW_004446436.1:0-914 GCF_000243295.1 Trichechus manatus latirostris | reverse complement strand
ATTTCCTCTTAATCCCATCCCAAAAGATAAACTTCCTTTCTACTCATAAATAGCATTCTGGCTTTTTCATTTTGGTGTTTATTCACAATTCAATTATAGACTGTTACAAAAATATCTCTTTTCTTCAGAAATGGAGTATGAAAGAGATCCATTTTTTTATACTGAAGTAACTTAGGTTGTACATTTACATCGTAAACTCTTATCAAGTTCAGCTTTTTAATATTGTACTAACTCCCCAAACCAGTGTTGGCTTCTTGGTACAGTTTTTAGAACTTTCACTTTTTGTTTCTATTTCTTGTCTGTCTATTTTCAAAATATTGATGGCTATTGATACAGTCTTTCATATGTTCTCAGGCTTTGGCTTGTGTAGGCTCCCCTGTGGCTGGGGAAACTCAGAAGCGATAAATATATAAGCCTGTGGAGTTGGTGTCAAGTATGCTTAGGTTGTCTTGCTCCCAAAGGGATGTAATGACTTTTTTTGAAGATGGCTCATGAAACTTTGTGGATGAACAAAAAGCATTGTGGTTATTTTTGAAGAGAGTTGAAAATGGATCCCAACATAGGAGTCTAGATGTTGCCCTTGCACATGGTTATAGATTGAATTGTGTCCCTCTAAAATATGTGTTCCAAATCCTAACCTCTATCTCTACATCTGTGGAAAGAGATGATGGAGAAGTTCAATATCGTCATTCAGAATAAGGCCAGGGACTGATTGCTCAATGGAACATCAATTGCTCATATGCAAGTTCAAGCTGAAGGTGAAGAAAATTAAAACAAGTCCAGAAGAGCCAAAGTACATTCTTGGGTATATCCCTTCTGAATTTAGAGACCATCTCAAGAATAGATTTGATGCATTGAACACTAATGTCCAAAGACCAGAGCAGTTGTGGGATGGCATCGAGGACATTGTACAT
>NW_004446435.1:2877-4196 GCF_000243295.1 Trichechus manatus latirostris | reverse complement strand
CATAAAGAGACATGTCATAGTTTCCCATTTGGGAAAAAAAAAAACAAAAACAAAAACTAAACATTGACATATAATAATCTTTTTAAAAAAATAAATGGTATGTTTTTCATTTTAGTAGTCAGGATTATTCCCACCAAATATACCACTTAGAAATTATTACTTTACTGCAGCAATTCTCAATTTGTTTGGAAATGGGACCACTTTAATTCTTAAATTTTTTGTGGACCCAAGCAGTTGTTAATGTGAGTTCTGTTTATCAGTATTTAACATATTAAACTTTAAAACTGGGACTTTTGAAAGTATTTATTTATATACTTTAAATAACAATTATGAACCCATGTTTATATGTTAACATAAAAAACATTTTAATGAGAATTAACAATTTTCCAAAACAAACAAACAAAAAAAGAGTGATGTTGTTTTGCATTTTTAAATTTCTTTAATTTTTGGCTTAAAAGAAGCCAGCTGGAATCTCATTTTTGCTTCTGTGATACTACATGTGAGTGATTGCAGGTGAAAAACGCAAATATTCATGAGTGATTACAGGTGAAAAACGGGCAGTGTTTTGTTCTGTTGTACATAGGATCACTATGAGTCAGAACCAACTCTATGGCATCTAACAACAAAAGCAATTATTATTAAGTGGTCTTGGAGGGTCCCCATACTGCACTTGGAGACTTGCTGCTATAGTGCTATTCAAAAATATAAACTGTGGCAGTAGTAAAAGTCAGAGGCTACTCTTTTTTTTGACTGTACAGTAGCATCTATTTATGGACTTGATAGATAAAATGCTATATAGTTCCTATATATGTTATAGACTACTCTGTAAATAACAGTCGATTGCAACCCAGTTTTATTTTCAGTAAATTATCCATATTGTCACCCTGCAAATAATTTCTTTGTGTAAGGAATTAATGCTGTAGTGTATTATAAATACAGGAAACTATCAGTGGGGAGTCATTAAAAAATAACAAATATTTGTACACTTAGATATTTGTATTCAGATGGCCAGGTTTTTCATTAAAGCTTTGGAAGATACACCTGTAGTGTTTGTAAGTTCTATTTATTTATGAGGCCGTTGTGTTTTCTCTGTCTCTCTCTCTCTTTTTTTTTTTTCTGGTAGCATTTGGGTAGTGTTGATGTTATTTCTTTCTTAAATGTTCAATAGAATTCGCCAATGAAGTCGCCTAGACCTGTAGTATTCTTTCTGGGAAAGTTTTTAATTTCTAACTCAAATTCTTTAATAGATATAGGGCTATTCAAAATTTCTATTTCTTCTTGAGTCAGTTTTATTAATATATGTCTTTCAAGAAATTTGT
>NW_004446435.1:0-739 GCF_000243295.1 Trichechus manatus latirostris | reverse complement strand
AGAGATTGTCTGTAGGATTTATCTCCATAGTGATCTCTTTTTGCACACTTATCATTTGTTTGCAGTGGTACACATAGAACAGATGAAGTGCAGCAAAACTGATGATTGAGTTTAGATATTTCTTATATATCAAAGTTACTTGTAGAAATTTATATTTGATTGCCTTCATCATCTTAGAAATTTTTCTGTTAGGTAAAACAAGGTTAACCTGTCTGTAAGTTAAACCTCTGTATAAGAGAAACTTCCTATTTGCTGGAATTTCATTCTTAACATTAACATTTTTAGTTTGATTTAATGTCATAAATAGTATTGTTAATTGAGGCCCATGGACAAGGGATTTATATCAGTGAATGCTGCCATATTTGCAGATCTGAGTAGTCTTATGATTCCTGGGATATTCTGGACCTGTAAGTTTAGGCTGGAGTATTTCAAAAGGAGAACTCTCTTATCAGAGTTCATGTCACAGGCTTCTTAGAAGTTTAGTAATTTTTGACTGAGAAATCTTCTTTGCTGTGAGTGGCAACTAAGACAAGAGAAAAGAGATGTAAACTGCAGCTGGAAAGATTTAGGAATGATATAAAAATAATTTGAAACCATGAGGTTTACTAAAAACTAAAATTTCTGTGGCAGTTGGAAGGATTCCCTTTTTTTAAATTGTGCTTTAGATGAAGGTTTACAGAGCAAATTAGTTTCTTATTGAACAGTTAATACACATATTGTTTTGTGACATTGGTTGCCA
>NW_004446434.1:2929-4197 GCF_000243295.1 Trichechus manatus latirostris | reverse complement strand
GCCATCCAAGGCACAACAATTGGTCTGTATTCAGGTGGAGCATTAGAGGAAGAAGGAGAGTCAGGAGGAGGAGGAGGAAATGGAATATGTGGCTTATCGCCTCCATGAACAACTGCTTCCTTTGCTGTGACACCAGAAGAACTGGATGGTGCCTGGCTACCATTACTGGACATTTTGATGAAAGATTCCGTAGAAGAGTCCTGATGACAAGGGGGAAAATGTGGAACAAAGTTTCACATTTGCATGGACTCTGAACTTGCTGGAGCTGTGGCGGGTGTATGAATTCCTGAAACTATTGCCCCGAGATAATCTTTAAACCTTAAGCCAAAAATATCCCCTGAAGTCTTCTTAAAAGCTAATAATAGTTTAATTTAACCAGTAAAAATTACCTGCCTTGAGCATTCTACGCTTTTACGAACTGTATATATTGGATGAAATTGACAACAGCAATAGGAAAGAACAGACAGAAGCCTTAGGAGACAGTGAGTTTATGTTAATAGAGGAGGAACAGCTCAGAAAAGGAGAGCGATAGAATGGGTGCCCAACTCGAAGAATGTAATCAATGTCACTAAATTGTACGTGTAGAAACTGTTGAATTGGTGGATGTTTTGCTGTATATTCTCAACAACAAGATACAACTTAAAACAAAAAAAAAAATGTTTGCATTTCCTAAGAATGCAGTGTCCATTGTAAGGATCCCCTTAAAAAACCCATTGCCATCGACTCGATTCCGACTCATAGTGTCCCTATAGGACAGAGCAGAACTGCCCCACTGGGTTCTCAAGGCTGTAATCTTTAATGGCAGCTGATTGCCAGGTATTCTCTCCTGTGGAGCTGCTAGGTGGGTTTGAACCACCCACCATTCAGTTAGCAACCAAGTGCTTACCTACCATGCCACCAGGCTCCTATTCTAAGAATAGAAACCTCAAAGCATGCTGTATGGCTAATATGAATTTGTCATGAATTAAGTTATTCCCAAAATATTCCTTAAACATCTTTTATGATGCTAGGCCTTCAGGATGCAGTGATGATTAAAAAGCAGACTCTTCCTGTATTCCAGCTGGAGTATACAGCTGATGAAGTTATAAATACACGTAATAATGACATTACATTAAGGTTCTGTCAAGTACATAAAGTGGCAATGGCATTGAGGGATTGGCCAGGGGCTACTTCAACCTCCATGGGACATCCCCTCTGAGAAGGTGATTTTGCTTGTTCTTGATTGTTTATTTTAAAAATATATCATACCTATAGATGAGTTGAAGAAA
>NW_004446434.1:0-1136 GCF_000243295.1 Trichechus manatus latirostris | reverse complement strand
CAGAGTACTTCCCTTTGTTTAAAGAGAGAAAGCAAGCATTGTGTGTGGCTGTGTGTGGCTGTGTATATGTATGCGCCACTGGGTGGGTGTGTGTGCATGTGTGTGTGTGTACGTCTGTGCCTGTATGTATGTGTGTGCATATGTGTGTAGAGGAAGCAGGTCTTGAAAGATACCAGCTATGCTGTTAACAGTAGTTTCCCTTGAGAAATGGTTTTGAGACCTGACAGCAAAGGGAAGAGAGGTTTCCAATTACATTTGTGCTCCTGGTTCTGTAATAGACTGAGTTCATATATTGTCATTAAATAATAATAATAATAACGAAGATAAAATCATAAGGTAGTGAAGAGAAGAGGCAGTCTAGCAAGTCTCCAGTCTAGCTTATATTCTTGGAATATACCCCCTATTAAACAGGCAGTGGGAATTCAATCTAGACCCTTGAACTCGTTTGCCATCGAGGCGATTCCAACTCACAGCAACCCTATAGAACAGAGTAGAACTATCCCATAGGGTTTCCAAGGCTGTAATCTTTAAAGAAGCAGATTGACACATCTTTCTCCCATGGAGCGGCTGGTGAGTTCAAACCTCTAATCTTTTTGTTAGCAGGCGAGTGCTTAACCACTCTGCTGTCAGGGCTCCCCAATCTAGACCAAGATCCCAAAATCTTAAAGAGGCTAATTTATACAATAATTTGGTTAATTTCAATAAACAAAGCAACACAGCCCCACCACCAATCTACTTTCTTTTTAACGATTTGGATATGTTAGCAGACAGAATTTTGGATGCTTTAAATACTTAATTTGCATGTGTAGACAATGTAAAATGAGATTGCATTCATTGAAATACTAAGTTTAAGATATTCAAGGCCATGTTTTCATAAACTTTCGTTTATTGATGGTTATGCAAGGAAAGGTTCAAAATTTCTTGTAAAGTAAATATTCCTGGAACTAATCTTGAGTTGAAAGCCAGAGAATGATCTCACCATTGGATAGTTGGAGCTTTGAGAAAAGTGCTATAGTTATAACTTTAATATTCATTTATGTATCTATTTCTCTGTAAACTTTCATGCCTAAAAATGACTTTTCTATTGCCATGTATAAGATCATATCATCTGCGAATAGAGATACTTTGACTTCTTC
>NW_004446433.1:2697-4147 GCF_000243295.1 Trichechus manatus latirostris | reverse complement strand
ATTTTAACACTTGTCCATTCATACATAAGAAATGGTCTAGTAAGAATTACTGTGACCTAAAAACTGTATTTGTCCCCTGCATTGTTAAAGAAAAATATATCTATCTACTTGTTGTGAGAGACAAGAAGACTTCAGAGTCAAAATCTTTAAAAATCGTGTGCTACTAAATCTGAACCATGTCAAAATGCACCAATTCAAAAAGTAAAGGAAAAACTCCACATCCCCGCTCACAGACATGACAAGAGACTGGTCTACCTAAAACACACACTTTTAACAAGTCTTTAGTAGGCAACGTTTCATACCCACTGTTAGTGGATTTTGACCCAGCCCTTCTCAGTTACCACGAACTCCAATTTCTCTTGACTCATTTAAGCATGCCCAGGTCTTTCCAATGCTGCCTTCCCTTCCTTTAAAACACTGTTTACATTTCATTTCTTCAATGACGCTTTCATCTTCCTAGCCCATCTGTGGTTCCTCTGATTATGCCTGTTAACTCTCTAAAACTTAGGTAACTGGCCGGATACATGTTTACTTTTTTGTCCTGCCTTCTCCACTGCACTGGAAATTCATGAAAGTTGGCATAAAGTAATCTGGCTTTAAAAATGTACTCGGCACAGTTTTTCCTACATTAACGGCTAATTATACTGCGTGTATCTCTGGTGTTCCTAATGAGCCTTCCAGGGCCTACCCAAATAGTAGGTGATACATATTTGCTAAACTGAATTGAGCCTATAAAACAAAATCATTTCCCAGTGGCTTTATAAAGAAAAAAAAAGAATCAAGGCAGGCTTCCGAAGGCTCAACTCCTCCCTGTATTTATTACTGTATATGTACATGATAAAGCTCTGGGCTGACACGGGGCTACACTGAATTATAATTCCCAGGTACTGAGGAATGCCCTCATGGTGGAGAAACCCAGTTACACTTTAGTGCTTTTGTCCATTCATAACAAGAAACGGGCTAGTAAGAATTATTGTGAGTAAAAAATTGCATTTGTCCCCTGAATGTTACAGAAAAAAGATATCTGCTGTTTGTGATGAAACAAGAGGATCTAAGAGTTAAAATCTTCACAAATTGCAGGCTACATGTCTGGGGTCTTAAAAGCCTGTGAGTGGCCATCTAAGATACTCCACTGGTCCCACCCCTTCGGGAGCAAAGGAGAGTGAAGAGAACAGGATACAAGGAAAAGATTAGTCCAAAGGACTAACAGACCACGACTACCATGTCCTCTACCAGAATGAGTCCAGTACAACTAGATGGTGCCTGGCTACCACCACTGACTGCTCTGACTGGGATGACAACAAAAGGTCCTGGACGGAGCTGGAGAAAAATGCAGAACAAAATTCTAACTCACAAAGAAAGACCAGACTTACTGGCCTGACAGAGACTGAAAAAACTCTGAGAATACGGCCCCCAGACACCCTTTTAGCTCAGCAATGAAGTCACTCCC
>NW_004446433.1:0-1094 GCF_000243295.1 Trichechus manatus latirostris | reverse complement strand
GGAGGGAGAGGGAAGGTGGCCTCCAGGAGGGAGCTTTGGCAGGGACTGGTTTCAACCTCCTCTCCTCTGTGGATCGTGGAGAGCTAGGCCTCCCGCCGGCCCCTCCAGCAGAGTTTCAGCTGCACCAGCACTCACACGCTCGTTTGTTTCACCTGACCACGCCGGCAGCACCTGAAGGCCAAGGACTGCCTTTGAAAGCCCATTTCTTGAACAGCCTGCATGGTGTCTGCGTGGAGTTGGCATTCAACGAGCAGTCATTAAATAAATTGGATCAATGAATAAGTTAAGGGTAAAAATGGGCCAAGTAAAGCTGGACATTCAGAAGGACAGAGGATGGTAGTCTAGAGGTGGAAAAAAGGGGCAGATGTGGGCAGGAACAAGAAAAAGAAAGAGAAAGAAGGAAAGAGATACTCAAGGAGCATATGAGCACTCCAGGAAATGTTTTACCGAAAAAGCTAAACTCTTGCACAATTTCTCAAGAGATGAATGTATGTGTCATCCTTAGTAAATACTAAATAAATAAAAACCAACAAAACCAAACCCATTGCTGTTGAGTCGATTCTGACTCATAGTGACCCTATAGAATAGGGCAGAACTGCCCCAGAGGGTTTCCAAGGAGCGCCTGGTAGATTCGAACTGCTGACCTTTGAGTTAGCAGCCAAACTCTTAACTACTACGCCACCAGGGTTTCCACCAAATAAACAGAGGGTATAAAATGATTGACACACGTAACTGTAACGATATTCTTAGGGTATTTTAGTGATCTTTTGCTCACACGTTTCACAAAAAGCTAGTAAATATTTCAATTGTGTGGAGCTGACTTGTTGCCTTCTAAGCCATGCACTCCTTTTGTGCATGGAGTGAGGATTTCTCCTAAGTGTGTGTTGCCTGGCAAACAGGGACACACTCATACGTGCAGGGAGTGGATGGGCTACCAGAAAGGAGGGTGCTGTAAAGACACCAACAAAGCAAGCCAAAGAAACACAGCTTTCACTAAAACTCAGAACCCATTAAACCAAGCAGCCTTCAATAAGGGGAAAATACATTTTCTACAGACAAACCTTTCTGTGTGAGAAAAGGGAGCAACCATTTGG
>NW_004446432.1:3217-4129 GCF_000243295.1 Trichechus manatus latirostris | reverse complement strand
TTTTTTTTTTTACTCTCAGGTTAAAGGGAAATTCACCCATGTTTTCTTCTAGTGCCTGTAGGGTTTCATTTTTATTTTTTTGATCCCTGATCTTTTTGGAGTATAACCTTATATATGGTGTGAGGTATGGGTGTAACTTATCTTTTTTCCCAAATGGCTAACCAGTTGTCCTAGTACCATTTATTAAATATTCAATTTTTGCCCTAGTCATTTAAAATGCCACTTTTGTTATATACCAAACTTTTATGTATTCTTAGGTGTATTTCTAGACTTTGCAGTCTATCCCACTGATCTGTCTATTCATTTTCCAGTATCATATTCTTTTAATTATATAACCTTTATGATATATTTTAATATCTAGTGGGGCTAACCCCCTTATAGCATTTTTTAAAAAGATTTTTCTATTTATTTTTCATTGCAAGTTTAGTGTCAACTTGCCTAGTTCCATAAAAAAAAAAAGCTTGTTGGTCTTTTTAATGGGACTTCATTAAATTTATACATTAATTTAGGGAGAACTGGCATCTTATGATATTGAGCGATCCATTCCAAGAATAAGGGATGTCTTTCCATATGTTCAAATCTACTTTTATGTTTTCCAGGACTGCTTTATAAATTTCCTCATATCTATTTCACATATTTCTTGTTAAATTCATTCCTAAATATTTTATCTTCTTTGTTGCTACTGTAATTAGAATTTTCTCTACTATTCACCTTTATTCTTGAAGAGTATTTTTTTTTTGCTAGGTATATAATGGTAGGTTGGTAGTTTGTTTTTTTTTTTTCCCGATATATTGATGATATCATTCTACTGTCTTCTGGCATCTGTATTTAATATCGAGATATTAGAAGTCAGACTAGTTGTTGCTCCTTTGAAGATAATGTCTCTCTATGGTTCCTTTTTAGATCCTTTTT
>NW_004446432.1:0-1143 GCF_000243295.1 Trichechus manatus latirostris | reverse complement strand
GGTAGAACAGAAGCATTGAACACATTATTAGAGCAACTAACTGGAATATCCCATGAAACCATGACTCTAAACCTCCAAACCAAGGAACTAAATCCCATGAGGTGTTTGGTTGTACATAAGAAGCCTCAGTAGCTACTCTTTTTTTGGTCTTTGTTGTAAATATGTCTATCACACAACTTTTGCCAATTCAAGTTTTTACAGGTGTACTACTTATTACATTAATCAGCTGTGCAACGGTACCCTTAATCAATGTGATTTTTCCATCACGGAAACCAAAACTTAGAGTTCCATAAGCAATAACTTCCCCTTTCCTCCTCCCTTTCATCCCTGGTAACCATTAATAAACTTTGGTCTCAATACGTTTTCCTTTTCTTGTCTTTTTATACAAGTGAGATCATACAATATTTGTTCTCTCGTGATTGACTTATTTCACTCAGCATAGTGTCTTCAAGCCTTCTCTTTCATTTGATGGATCTTCCTGACATGTGCATACATGTTCATAAACACAGTACTGTCAAAGCAGAGACTTTACAAGAGAGCACTTTTTAGCTAATGGATCTTTAACCAGAGGGTTCTGCTCTGAATGGAGCTTGGGGGAACTTGTGCAGGTCCTGGGTAGAGGGGCTGGTTTTACTGATAGCCAGGCATATCTTTAAGGTTTTTTTTTTTTTAATCGTGCGTTAGGTAAAAGTTTACAGCGCAAATTAGATTCTTATTCAAAAATTTGTTCACAATTGTTTTGTGACATTGGTTACAATCCCTGCAATGTTTCAGCACTCTCTCCCTTTCCACCTAGGGTTCCCTGTGTCCATTCGTTCAGTTTTCCTGCCGCTTATTGTTTGTTTTATAGGCCTGTCTAAATGTTGGCTGAAAGGTGGACTTTTCAAGTTGCTTCATTTCTGAGTTAGCAGGGTGTCTGAGGGCCATAGTCTCAGGGTGCCTCTAGTCTCTGTCAGACCAATAAGTCTGGTCTTTTTTTGTGAATTTGAATTTTGTTCTACATTTTTCTCCCGCTCTGTCTGGGACCCTCTATTGTGATCCCTGTCAGAATGGTCAGTGGTAATAGCGGGGCACTGTCTAGTTCTCTGGGCTCAGGCTGGTGGAGGCAGTGGTTCATGTGGTCCATTAGTCCTTTGGATGAAT
>NW_004446431.1:3121-4202 GCF_000243295.1 Trichechus manatus latirostris | reverse complement strand
GTCTAACTGAGACTGGAGGAACCCCAGAAAGCATGGCCCCCAGACTCTCTGGCAGCCCAGAACTAAAACCATTCTGGACACCAACTCTTTAGACAAAGATTAGACTGGACTATGGGACATAAAATGATACTCGTGAAGAGCGTGCTTCTTAGCTCAAGTAGATACATGGGACTAAATGGGCAGCTCCTGTCCGGAGGTGAGATGAGAAGGCAGCGAGGGTCAGGAGCTGGCTGAATGGACATGGGAAATCAGGTGGAAAGGAAGAGTCTGCTGTCACAGTATAGGGAGAGCAATTAGGGTGACATAACAACGTATGTATACATTTTTGTATGAGAGACTAACTTGAATTGTAAACTTTCACTTAAAGTGAACAATAAAATAAAAAATAAAAAAAGAAACTGGTTTTTTTCTCTCTTCTTCCTAAAAATGAGATGTCTTTTTAAAAAAATTAAAAAGTCAAAAGCCCCAGAATTAATACAGTATGTAAGTAAATTTCCTTAAATTCAGCTTCACCCTTAAGTCTTACCAGAAGAGCTGTCATAACCTCATGATGTTACTCACTTTTTTAAGTGGAAATGAAATTCTAGGGTACTCAGAGTAAGGTCTATTAAAACAAGTGAGTTATGCAAATCAGTATTATTTACTCTAATTAATATTAAGGATTGTAATGAACTAGCTGTAGTCAAATCAACTCTTAACTCATGATGACCCCATGTGTGTTAGAGTAGAACTGTGCTCCACAGGGTTTTCAATGGCTGATTTACTGGAAGTAGATCACCAGGCCTCTCTCCCAAGGTGCCTCTGGATGCACTAGAACTGCCAACCTTTTGGTTACCAGCTGAGTGTATTAACCATTTGCACCATCCAGGGATTCCAAGGATAGTGATAAAAAACCCAAACCTGTTGCCTTTGAGTCTATCTTGACTCATAGTAACCCTATAGGACAGAGAAGAACTGCCCCATGGAGTTTCCAAGGTGCTACTGATGGATTTGAACTGCCGACCTTCTGGTTAGCAGCCAAGCCCTTAACCCCTGTGCCACCAGGGCTCCAAGTATAGTGACAGTGATCCTGAAACATGAG
>NW_004446431.1:0-848 GCF_000243295.1 Trichechus manatus latirostris | reverse complement strand
CTTCATGTTCTGTAGGATATGGGAAGGCAAGCCTTCTCCTCCGGCCTGTGGCCTGCCCCCCTACTCTTTCTTCTACTTTGGATCCACCACATATTATGAGGGGCCTCATATGCATAAATGTGGACAGCCCAGCCCACATGTCCAAACTCTGGCCACATGCTTGAAAACAGCTGCCTCTTGGCCAACTCTTAGGCCTAGGGGAGCCCATACATGCAGTTACAGTCAAGAGAGGGGAGGTCAGGGAAGAGGCCTGTGAAGGGTCACATGGGCAGGAATTCTAGAGTCTAAATACTCAGAGCCTGATCTAAAAGTAGAGGCCAAATGGATTAGTCCCATCAGCCCCCCAAAATCCTTATCCTATGAGGAGGAGTGTAACTGGAGATGAGATGAGGCTAAGGACAGTGCTGTTTTCTGGTCAACAGGTAGGTGTTTCCAAGATTTCATCCTTGGTCTTTTTCTCTTCTGATTCTTTATACTCTCTCCAAGCTATCTCATTTACTCCCATAGCTTCACTCAAATCTCTTTCAACCTAAACCATTCTCATGGGCTCCAATTTGTCTACTAGATATTCTCTTGCCTCTACTTCTTTCTAGCATTAGATGGGGTATAAATAAATCATAGGCATCTATTGCAGGGTGTCCCAAGTACTCCATTCATTAATTCAATCACTCAACAAATATTAACTGAGCATTTATTATATGCTAGCACAATCTGAGGACCTAGGGGTACCAAGTCAAAAATGAACTGCCGTTGATTCTGACTCATAGCAACCGCAGAGAACAGGATTGTCCCATAGGGTTTCCAAGGCTGTAAATCCAGACAGCTACATCTTTCTCCCATGGAGCAAC
>NW_004446430.1:3153-4168 GCF_000243295.1 Trichechus manatus latirostris | reverse complement strand
TGTTTGATGCTTTGGGAGAAAAAAATAGGATTCGATATTAGTTGCATAAACGTAAGTCCTATACAGCAAATTTACTGAGCAAGTATCGGACTTTTGTTGATCTTTATTTAATGAGCAATATCATTCTCTACTCCATGTGAAATCTGTAGTTATTGAGGCATTAGTAAAATGCTCCTAGAAAGAATATCCTTCATTTTCTGGTTGAATTATAAAATCCTGTTGAATAGGGATTTACTAATAAGTTGCTTTCATATTTAATTTAAACTGGTGGAGATGATGAAATTTTTTCTTGTGTTCAGAATCAGTTCTTCTTTGTACTATCCTGCCTAGCTAAGTAACAGAAGAAGAGACTACAGAAAGGGAACTAACATGCATATTTAACTGTGATCTTCTGAAAATCTATATGCTACATCCATAAATGACATATTAAGTCACAACCCAGCTCCTTAAGTCACTTAGAGGCTGAGGTAAGCAGGCCAGGCATGATCTGTACTCACTGACCCAGGTATCATCATTTATCCCTTCCCTTCCGTGTACTGAATTTTTGTACTCAGTTATAGTACTTAGCCCTGGTAGTGCAATGGTTAAGCCCTCGGCTGCTAATAGAAAGGTCAGCAGTTCAAATCCACCAGTGGCTCCACAAAAGATCTGGCAAACTGCTCCCTTAAAGATTACAGTCTAGGAAACCCTAAGGGGAAATTCTACTCTGTCCCATAGGGTCACTATGAGTCTGAATCAACTTGATGTTGTTACATAATAACAACAGGACCTGGTCATCCTTCTGTGTCTGTCTGTATCTCTCTGTCATTATCTCTCTCTCTCTTTTCCTAGGAGAGTTTTAGAACACAGTTCCTGTGTGGAGCAGTAACGTCCATTTTGTCCGTAAGTCTAAGTCATATTATTGAATGAGGTTAAACAAAAGCATTAACTTACTCAAAAGCTATAGAATGCTTTCCCTTAGATTTGATTTTTTTCTCCCTTTGGCTACTTACTTCCAAAATGTCAGAATCGCCAA
>NW_004446430.1:0-2037 GCF_000243295.1 Trichechus manatus latirostris | reverse complement strand
AATTCAAGAAAGCTCTTGATGAAGGGTTAAAGAAAAGAAAAATGTAATTGGAAGCTGAAAGTAAAGAATCATTTGTTATGTAGCAATAAAAAATTTAGCAACATTGATACCTGCAGTAACATGGAAAAGAGAAAATGTACCAAATGAAATCTATAATCTAGCTAAGGAGATTTCCAGGCAGAATATTCAAAATGTAACCTGGCTTCTTCTAACTGCCTATAATAAAATGTAAGCAGAAAGTGAAATGCTAGAGAATGATCTACTAAATACAAAACCAAAGACCAAAAATCAAACCTGTGGCCACCAAGTCGATGCCAACTCATAGCGACCCTTTAGGACAGAGTAGAACTCTCCATAGGGTTTCCAGGGAGTGGCTGGTGAATTCGAACTGCTAACCCTTTAGTTAGCAGCCAAATGCTTAACCACTGCACCACCAGGGTTCCATTAAATACAAAGGAGTCAGAAATTGCTAGGTACAAAAACAAAACTGTTCAGTAATGACAGCCAGGCAGATCTAGTTCTTCTGGTCTCATGGCAAAGGTAGCAGTTGTTCATGGGGCAATTAGCCACACATTCCATATCTTCCTCCTATTCCTGACTCTCCTTCTTCCTCTGTTACTCCAATGAATAGAAACCAATTGTTGTGACTTGGGCCAGATGCAAGCTTTTAAGACCCCAGGCATGTCACAACTAACTAGGAGGAAAAATATAAGCACTAAATACTTTATTAGTCAAATTAACACTGTTCGGTCCTATACCATCCTCTCAATCATTATGTTTGAGCTCATTGTTGAAGCCACTGTGTCAATCCAACTTGTTGAGGGTAATCTTCTTTTTCGATGACCCTCTACTTTACCAAGCATGATGTCCTTCTCCAGGGACTTATCCCTCCTGATAACACATCCAAAGTATGGAGATGAAGTCTTGCCATCTTTGATTCATAGGAGCATTCTGGCTGTACTTCGTCCAAGACAGACTTGTTCGTTCTTCTGGCAGTACATGGTATATTCAATATTCTTCGCCAACACCATAATTCAAAGGAATCAATTCTTCTCTGGTCTTCCTTATTCGTTTTCCAGCTTTCGCATGCATATGAGGTAACTGACAATATCAAGGGTTGGGTCAGGGATACTTTGGTACTCAAGGTGATATTTTTGCTTTTTAACACTTTAAAGAGATCTTTTGCAGCAGATTTGCCCAATGCAATACTCGTTTGATTTCCTGACTGCTGCTTCCATTGGTGTTGATTGTGGATCCAAGTAAAATGAAATCCTTGACAATGTCAATCTTTTCTCCATTTATCATGATGTTGCTTATTGGTCTCGATGTGAGGATTTTTGTTTTATGTTGAGGTATAATCCATACTGAAGACTGTAGTCTTTGATCTTTATCAGTGAGTGCTTCAAGTCCTCTTCATTTTCAGCAAGCAAGGTTGTGTCATCTGCTTACTGCAGGTTGTTATTGAGTCTTCCACCAACCCTGGTGCTATATTCTTATTCATATAGTCAAGCTTCTCTGATTATTTGCTCAGCATACAGATTGAATAAGTTAGTGAAAGGATACACCCTGAAAAACACCTGTCTTGATTTTAAAACATGCAGTATCCCCTGTTCTGTTTGAAGACTGCCTCTTTGTATATGCACAGGTTCTGCATGAGCAAAATTAAGTGTTTTGAAATTCCCATTATTCGCAATGTTATCTATAATTTGTTATGATCCACACAGTCAAATGCCTTTGCATGGTCAAAAAAACACAGGTAAACATCTTTCTGGTATTCTCTGCTTTCAGCCATGATCCATCTGACATCAGCAATGATATCCCATGTTCCGTGTCCTCTTCTGAATACAGCTTGATTTTCTGGCAGCTCCCTGTCGATATGTTCTGCTGTAGCCGCTTTTGAATGATCTTCAGCAAAATCTTATTTGCATATGATATTAATGATATTATTTGATAATTTCCTCATTCCATTGGATCATCTTCCTTTGGAATGGGCACAAATATGGATCTCTTCCAGTCAGTTGGCCAGGTAGCTGTCTT